>NC_056743.1:188951079-189077174 GCF_019279795.1 Protopterus annectens
GGGTCAAATTCAAACAAAATGAAAAAGTTCTCAGCTCTAATTTTTGGCAATCCAAATAAACCTAGAAGGTCCAGGAGCCAGTGAAAAATGGGCTTATGTCAGTAACTTTTTAATGTGGCAGGTTAAATGCATGTCCACAGTTCTTATAAAATTGTAATGAAAAAGAAAAATCTGATGACCAGAAAAAAATTACCTTGACTTGCACCACCATTGTTAAAAAGGTCAAAAAATGCAGTACGCTTATGCAATTTTCCCCCTTGGAATTGTGAGGAAAGGTGGTTACTGGGGTGTCTGGACAAGCAAACCTACCCAGCTCTGTATTTTGCTCTCTGATTTTTTTAAGCTTTGTTCTATCATTAAAAAGAAAATAACACAGATCACTTTAATGACTATTAAGTAGTCCATGTGCACAGCACCTTGGTGCAAAGGCCCTTCAGTTGAACCTCTAACTCACAAATGTGGAAGTAATTCCGTTGTTGTCCAGTACCCACAGCTTTTTCTTTCTCTTCTTTTTAATACAGTGGAGATTTTCAAGGAGGCATTCAGAGTTAGGAAAATGCTTGTACTGCAAAGTTTATGAATTTATTTATATACCCTAAGGGTTTCTTGGAATGCTTTTCTGTTGTTAGAATTTGTTTTTAATGAGCTTAATGTTACTATACATAACATATGGATACCTAAAGGCTTTTGTTTCAGCAGGAATTATAGCCTTCCTTGTTCAGATAATGTTTTCTGTCTCCTTTGATAATAATTCAACCTGATCTAAGGATTCACCATGATGATGGTACATTTAATTTAGCTAATACAGCAGAACTGCTCAATTGGGCTTTACACATCTTATAAGCAGTTATGATACATGGAACTTTGGGGAGAATTTCTATACATTTTGTAGATCTCCTTATACTGTCATTACTCAGAAACACAGCACATTTCTCATTGATCAGTATGACAAGTACATGCAGAACAAAGCAATCTAAATTAGATTCATTCTTCCTCTGCTCAGAAGACAATTCATAGAAATCTCATAAATATTTTGTTTTACAAATTAGTCTGGTCATGCTCCTTAGATAAGAAAATGCAGCTAAATGCAATTCGTTGGTTTTAGGGTAGCATTTAATAAATTCATAGTGCCAGTCATATTATTGTAGCTAAAGTGAAGACACATTGTAGGAATAAAAATGCTTCTTGCCATGGTGACACTGGAAACAGATGTTGTAAAACGACATTAACAATAGCTGGCTGGTGTAGGAAGGGATACTAAAAGCAGGCGCTAAGAGAAATACACCAGGATGAAATGAGTTTAAAAAATCATCACAGCAAATACATTTATAGAGTCTAACAGAGTTAGTTTGTTACATCCAAGAATCCCTTTTCACATGTGGAAAAATGTTGCCTACATTGCAAGTTTTCCACACATGCACCATACTTTTGCATAACAGTACATGTACTGCTTAGTATGTAAAAATATAAAGTAAACCTCAAAATATGTGTACCTCTTAGGTTTGGGTCTTGTATCTACATATTTAAGTATTCTGAGTAATGTAGTATTTCCAGTGGTTCAATGGGTATAGCTGTTGCCTCACAGCAAGAGGTTCTGGAGTTCAGTTCTCAGGTGGGGTGCCTTCAGTTTGGAGTCTGCTTATCCTCCTTGTGCTCATGTAGTTTCCCCTGGGTGCTCCAGTTTCCTCCTACATTCCAAGGACATGTAGTAAGATAGATTGTGGACTCTAAAATTGTCTGTAGAGTGAGTGTGTGAATGTATGATATGGAAGAAAGACCTTGCAACATATTTAAATGTTCCCCTTTGCATTGCAAGCTCCTTGGGTAATGCCAACTGCCTGTGGGGTCAGTCTAGAAGTCAGATGCAACTTGTAAGATAGCAAGCAAGCAATGTAGTCTTACATGATGTGTTTGATTACCAGTATCTGATATTTCTATGACAAAATGTTTGCAGTTCTACCTTGTATCACATTGTTTTCCAGTTATCTGTTAGCATAAGTTTATGCTTAGATCAAAAGCTGAATATGTAACCTCTGGTGATAATAGTGAGTAGGAATGCAACAGGGACTGAGTTTCTATATTTCATTTACAACTTGGAGTTCCTGTACTTCCATCTAGTGCTTTTTGAAATTATTTTCTTAAATTAACTACTTACAGCTAATTAAATTAAAGCCTTTGATTATGTCTATTTGTGCTGTTTTCATAAATATATGCCACTGTCTCTAAACATCGGTATGTCTTTATTCAGTAATTATTCATACTGAGATTTTTAACTAGCTACTTGTTAGATTTCCTGAACTTCTTGGCTACTACATGCAGCACTGGCATCTTCCTGTTGGAGAAGTGAAGGACGAGTTAGGCCCAGTGTGGTTAAAATAATTAACTATAGAAAGATGGATCACATATGAATCACTGATACTGCAGTGCAGTATGTGGGGGTGCTGTACTCCTGAGTGCGTCATCCTTCATATGAATTGCTGATAATGCAGTGCAGTATGGGGGGGAGGCTGCACTCTTGAGTGCATCATTCTTCATACAAATCGCTGATTCTGCAGTGCAGTATGGGGGGGGTGCTGCACCCCTGAGTGTATCATCCTTCATATGAATCACTGATGTTTCAGTGCAGTATGGAGGGGGAGGAATGCTGCACTCCCGACTGTATCATCCTTTATATGAATCACTGATAATGCAGTGCAGAATGGGAGATGCTGCATCCTTCATATGAATCACTGATACTGCAGTGCAGTATGGGGAGGGGCTGCACTCCTGAGTGGAGTGTATCATCCTTCATACAAATCGTTGAGTCTGCAGTGCAGTATGTAGTGTATCATCCTTCATATGAATTGCTGATACTGCAATGCAGTATGGGGGGGGGGTGTTGCACTCCTGAGTGTATCATCCTTCACAAAAATGTTAAACAGAGGCCCTGTCTGCTTAACTATGTGGCAGCTCAGGTGGATGTAAAAGATCCCATGGCACCTATCGAAAGGAATAGGAGAAATTCCCAATGCCCTGGCCAAATTTTCCATAGTAGTATAAACATCACCTTGGGTCTCCACTGAAAAGAGGATAATAGCTTAGTGGAACTAATCTGGTCAACACAGGATATATAAATAAAATAAATAAGTAAAATAATGCTGTACTGGACTACTTTATAAGTCTGTTTCTTACTATAATATGACTATTAACTAATTACTCATATAATTCACCATAAAAAAAACAATTGCTTCTAACTAGTGAAACTTAACTATTAATAACAAGTAAAAGTTAAATAACCTCACATTTTTAGGAATAATGTAAGTCTGGATTATTAGTCCATTTAATAAGCCCCCATGGGTTTGTAGTCACAGATCGAATAAGTCCAAAAACAGATAAGGAAGATGAGTGTGACAGTACAGAATAAAGGATTAAATGTGTGAACTGGTGACAAGGTTCTTCCTGTAGGAGTGACTTTGATTACCTCAGCATCACTTGTAAACAGGTGAATAAGCAAGTCACTGAATGACTGACAATCAAATTATTTGATATTACTGTATACAATGGGTCTTAGTGTACCGCCTGATTTTCACGGACATCGGTTATAAATCAGATATCACATATAATATTTTAAATCATGAAGTTCATATAAAAATGTCCAGAACAAGTCTCCAGCAACATCAGGGCATTAAATGAAAATTGCGTACTCTGATATAGTTATCTTAACCTAGAGTTCTTTTCCCCTGTATTATTACCTATATGTTGAGCAGTACCTCCAGACTGGGATGGCCATGGTATTTTCTGCTGGGCTGCAGCCTCTCTCATTAAAAAATAAAAAAAAATGTATTTTTAACATTCTCTTTTACCTTTATTAGAAATTGGTAACTTTAGTGTTACCATTGCTGATAACAGATGTCCATGTGTATGAGCAGAGTTCCCAGACCTTATGTGGTTTATTTCAAAGCTTACACTGCCGCGTTTAATCCACAATAAAAATAAGGTAACCACACCTTATACAGATCTTGCTGCCTTCTGCAGAAGGCAGAATCATGAAAATAAGAGCAGCTAGGAGCCATTTCTATTGGCTCAAGCTGCCTCAGGTGAATTACTCAGAAACAGGCAGTCTGAGAATGAAACTAAATGATACAAATAATGAATTATTTTTGAAGTATTAACACGGGTGTCAGTGTTTTTATTTATCAGTGTTTTTATTCATTTATTTAATTTAACTAGCTCTTCTTGTGTCACTTATCTAGCATGTTGAAAGGTAAGTAATTTATTATAAACGAGTGTGTGTGTGTGTGTGTGTGTGTGTGTGTGTGTGTGTGTGTGTGTGTGTGTGTGTGTGTGTGTGTGCGTGTGTGTGTTTATGCATATATGTATGTGTGGGGGCACAATGTTCTGAATTGCCCCTAATTTCACAAAATGTCTATTGATTTAGTCTCATATTTTAGTCAGCTCCTTGCAAAGTTTGTATTTTTCTGGGTAATCAGTAAAGAATAAAGTCATTTATTAGAATTAATAACAGACAGAGTTTTACACAGAAAAAATCATTCTAATACAATACCTATTATTCTTGCAACTAAGTTTATATGGCAATATATGTTCCTGATTTTAGTATTTTGTCTGCTTGATACTTGAGCTAAGAAGATGGGAGGGATATGGAAGTATGTGTGCATATGCGTGTGTGTATGGGTCATATGCAGTAGGTTGTAATCTGCATTCAAGCAGCAGTAAGCTGAGAAGACATATTCCTGTAAGGCAGTTAATTTAGGTATTTATTCATTCTCCTGTGGTATATAGGCACAATTATACAAGTAAAGATAACTGATAGTGGATGTGAATGTGTGTTTGTGTGTGTGTGTGTGGGGGGGGGCATAGATGTTCTCAGCTGTCTCTTACTTTATAGAATGTGTCTGGTTTTACCTCATATTTTGGTTTGTTCTTTGTAATGTTTGTAGTTTCGTCGGCAAATTGTTAAGGACCGCAGTCATTAAATGACAGACCTTTGAATTTCAGGCTTAACTTTTAGAAAAAAAGCATAGCAATGCAAAGCCTGTTATTCTAGCAACTTCCAAGTATATACTGTTAAAACCTGTTCCGTGTGTGTGTGTATGTGTGTGTGTGTGTGTGTGTGTGTGTGTGTGTGTGTGTGTGTGATGTGTGATGTGTGATGTGTGTGTGTGTGTGTGTGTGTGTGTGTGTGTGTGTGTGTGTGTGTGTGTGTGTGTGTGTGTATATATATATATATGTGTGTGTGTGTGTGTGTGTGTGTATATATATGTGTGTGTGTGTGTGTGTGTGTGTATATATGTGTGTGTGTGTGTGTGCGTGTGTGCGTGTGTGTGTGTGTGTATATATGTGTGTGTGTGTGTGTGTTTGTGTGTGTGTCTGTCTGTAGGGGAAGTTGCAGTAACTTGAACTCTATATTCTTCCAGGAGTGAGATTATAAGATACATCTCTGTATGGTACTTATTTATGCATTTATTCATTAATTTCTTCACAAACTTATTTTTTCAGTTATAGTCATAACAGGCCTATAACTGAAGGCTACGCGGACATGTGTGTATGTGTATGGGCAGCTGCAGGGGGGGGGGGTTGTAGAAGGTTGCACAGTGTATGAGTGTGACAGCAGCAGGTATTATTTAAATATTTATAATATTTATTCATTCATTTGATCTCAATCAAACATCTGAAGTGCACAAAGCTGCAGAATTTGCAACTTTGGTGGAGATGTCTGTGTGTGTGTGTGTGTGTGTGTGTGTGTGTGTGTGTGTGTGTGTGTGTGTGTGTATGCATTCAGACTAAATTATTGTGGCCAATGTTATTTTTTTTATTCTATTGCAATCTTATATCTGAGTTGTATGTAGTCAATATATTTGGCTTTAATTGTTATGTATGGGGGCTGTTGATAAATACAAGTGACTGACCATGCTGTCGTTTGGTCAGTATTTTGACTTTGCAGAATTAGTGTGCATTTATGTGAAGCCAGCTGGAATACTTTGTGTCTTTTTTAATACATTCAAAAGGCCAAATTGTGCATTGTGATTAAAGTTGTTATAAATGATGGGTTGGGGGTTGCCTATCATGAAAATGCTTTGTGTGGGGAAAGGATTGCAGTGTATCTAAATGTAACACGGCCATAATTTTTAACTTTCCATCACAAACATCAGCTTGTGCACAACAAGCTTATGCTGGTCTGGAAAGGATGTATATAAAAGCAACTGATCATTGGCACAGTAACACAGCGAGCAGCATTGCCAACTCACAGGACTTTCTTTCTTTGGTAGAGGTTTTGGCTGTGATTCCTTCTTCAGGCAATCTGTATGTACTCCCTGTCTCTGTGGTTTTATCCAAGAACCCTGGTTTGCTCCACCAGACTCTGAGCTGCATAATGTATTTAGTTGGCCATCTGTTCCTTTACTTTCATCCCAGTCTAATATCAGTGAGATACACAGAAGGTAACTATCATGTTTCGGAAGGCTATGCAGGCAGGCACTTCTACATATGACTTAAATATTGTTTCAGAAGGGTAGGCAGGCAAGCACTTCTACATATGATTCATATACTGTTTCAGAGGGGTATGCAGACAGGCACGTCTACATATGATTTGTACATTGTTTCAGAAGGGTAGGCAGGCAAGCACTTCTACATATGATTCATATACTGTTTCAGAAGGGTATGCAGGCAGGCACGTCTACATATGATTTGTACATTGTTTCAGAAGGGTAGGCAGGCAGACACTTCTTCTACATATGATTCATATATATTTACATACATTTGTCTACTCAGTTTATTGGGAACTACTATTTTGTTAGCTTGAACATTAAGCTTTATGCAGAACTTATTATTCCTTGAAAGAAACAAAATAATACTAAATTTCTTTCCTTATGAATTTTATTCAGGCCATCACTGAATCAAAATGTTGTTTAAAAAAAATCTATGGGATGGCATCTCAAAAAAATCTAGAACTTTATGAGGTCTGGAGACCTACTGGACCAAGGCCTCCAGCTTAATCCAGATACTTCCTCCACACTTATTACATTACCAACACAGACCATGAGAGGCCCTACCATTTTTCATGTTCATTTTTCTAATTTATTTCTGAAAGAAATATGCCTCGACCTGCAAGACAATAGGTAGAAACTCCAGTTTTTGTAGTATTAATTATCACAAAACTTTCTGTCTACAAGCTATTTTTTCCTGTGGTCAGTAAAGTGCTATAAAACACAAAATAACAGCTAAAATAAATCTGTTTTCCAAAAAGTTAGCTGATGGCAAAATTGTTACATCAAGAACAAAGATAGCCCAATATCCACATCAATCTGGCATTGTCAAAAGTGAGTCACGCTTTCTTAATCCTGTAAGTTTCTTTGAAAGGATTAGAGAAGCAGTTAATAGTGATTATGCAGTGCACATAGGATGCTTGGGCTTGGCCAAGGTATTCAATATGAATCCCATATAGGATTCAATAACAAACTGGTAAACCTAATTATCAACCCATATGTAGAGAGGCGACAGCAAAGTGGTTATTGGACATAACACATGTTGTCTGAGTTGCAAATGCTCCTTCAGGAAGTAGAATTGTCACAAGTTGGATTCTTCAAAGCTTTGTACTGGTTTCTTTTCCATTTGGCATTTATTTTTCTGATGCACAAGCCAGTATTTGGTGGTGCTGCGGTAGCATCGTCACCTCATAGCAAGACGTTATCCCATTCGATTCTCAGCTAGAGCGTCTTCTGTGTGGAGGCATACGTGAATCAGGCGTGCCTTCGTTGAAGGTTGTGCATCAGGGCTGGAAACCCGGTACGTACAAATCCACTACCAATCATTAGTGGACGGAGTTCCGCTGTGGCGAGCCCTAAAAGCCGAAAAACACAAACAAACAAGCCAGTATTTCATGTCTACAGTCAGCAAAAGTTGCTGATGGCTGTAAACTAAAGGTTGTTTTTCAAATACCCACACTGATATGAAGTTACTGCAGGATGGGTTGGACTGTAAAAACAACTGGTGTAAGGGGTATGACTTTAAATTAAGTGCCAAAAATACAGTAAAGACTACTTGGGGGAAATAAATAATTTCTCATTATACCGCACCAATAAGAATGACACTGTCGTTGGAGGTAGACATCCAGTTCTTGATCAATTGATAAACACATTTTCACTGTAGTCTGTCTGGCCCAACTAAAACAAGTGTATCTCATCCAGAACCAAAAAAGTCTTACTTCCACTCAATTCATAACTGATTCATTCCTTTATTGAATATAATGGTTAATTTGGTATGTAACTATAGAAACATATCATTCAATGGGAAAGGTCCCAGAGCTTCATAAGCAAAAAAAGTCAGAGGTGTCAAGTATCTTGGTTATACAAACCCTCTGTATGTTGTTTATGACAGACTCCATTGCAGTGATCTAAGTTTGGCCTTTTGGGCCATGAAAGACCCCATCTTCCTAGACCTACATTGCCCTTATAGAACAAATAGTTCATCAAACACACATACAACAGGCCTTAATCTCTATCAACAAATTAACAGAAATAAACTATGATTGCATATTAAGCAAAGTAGTACCAAATTTACATTAAACACCAACCGAGACAATTTGATGGCCCTCGCAAATTTTGGAAATGCCCATCTTGTGTGTCCCTCCTTGAAGCAGGAAGTAACAAATGACATTTGGTGTTCTGGGCTAAGCTGAAAATGGTCTGATTGTTTGTCCAGTATATACCTATGAACATGTGAACCTCTGAATTTATATTGCAGTATTAAATAAATGATAGTCTTATCTGTGGCAAGTGAAATGTTGCTGTTTTACATGCAGCTGTGGAAAGTTAATGACAGTACTAAAATTAAAAACAGCTTTCAATTTCTTTTATAAAAGAGATTACTGTCCATTACAGATGAATGAGTAGACTTGCTGATAACTTTCAAGACGAGCAACAGTGTGGGATAGGGTCTGGAAATTTTAAGGACTACAATGCTAATGTTGAAGAAAAGGTAAGCGGACCACATGAGGCTTTTAGGAGCTTGCAGGAAGCAGAGATCAGAGATATTCAGTTATAAAGAAGCACCGACACTTATTTTGGAGACAATCAAAAGAAATCAATAGACTCACACCTCAATCACTGTAACTAAAAGGAGGAAAGGAAAAAAAAAACATTATTATGTCATCTCTAGGTTGTGAAACTGATTTTTTTTCATTGAAAATGCTACTAATTTCATTGGCATATCATACATGTAAATAAAGTGTACCTCTTAACTGATTTTGTATGCTTATGTTATTTATTTTTATTATAATAGAAGTACTGTGTTGTTGTTTTTCATTTTGATATAACTGTATGTTTGTCCTTCCCTGTCTGGTCCAGATCATGACTGAAAAAGGTCTATGCACCAGTCCACTTAATCGGTTAACATATGCAATAAATAAGGAAATAAAGTTTAAGCAGTGTTTTATGACAGGAATGCAGTGTGAGAAAATTGCGAAGGTGCTGGAAAACAAAATCATATCAGCATGGCAGCCTCATGACAGTCACTTTTGGATATACCAAATTAAAATGTAATACACAACACTATATTGCAATACAGTTTCAAGGCAAGACAAAATATACTTTTCATTTGCATGGTGGAGTTTTGCAACTAAACGCAGAGTGTCTTACTTTGACAGAGTCATGCTTTAGAAATCTTTAGCATATACTCAGGAAAGGTTTATTGTATTTGTAGAATGATTGTGAATGAAGTTATGGAGTTAAAAAAAAAGATAACTTAAATTCTGATTCTGACCATCATTATTTATTGGTTTGTTGTTTTCTTTCAGTGAAAGGAATTGCTGTGCCATAAACAGATGCATTTAATATGTTATAGATTCTGTAGATATTGCTGAATTGTGATTTCTGCCTTGTAGCTCCAGAGTCTGGGGTACAAGTTTTAGTCACTATCAGCATGGAGTCTGCAAATTTCTCATGTCTGAGTTTATTTTCTTTAGATTCTTCAGCTTCCTCCCATCTTCTAAAACATACTGCTTGAAAGACTAGTCAGGTTATTCATATACATTAGATTTACCCCTGCCTTTGTAATATGGTTGGAAAAATAGGTTCAATATATTCAGATGGCAAATAAATAAAAATGTATTTTATTTATCCAGATAATGTCTGGGTAAGCCCATTAGACACATAACAGTTTTCAGGGACAATCCAGGATCTCTGTCTATTAAGTGATTTCTAAGTAACTTGCTTAAAGTTATAGCTGGCAAATGGAGACTGAGACAATTGTTCATTATCAACTACTAGACACTATCAGTCATATATTTATTCCTCTGTACAGAAACTAAATTAACAATGTCCAGCTTTTTTCATTACGTTACCTTTTTCTTTCTTAAAGAGCGCATACACTCTCTGTTGTTCTGTCCTTCTCCTTATTAACTTAGTGACCTGCATATTTCCATTTATTTTATTTATTAAATGAGTAAGTTCCGTAGGCACAAGCCTTGTGCACTGCCTGGTTAAGTGACTTGGTTGGAGTCAAACAGTCAACAAATGGAAGCTAGGGGAATCTAACACTGGACTGGGGAAGGAAGCTTATCAGGTCACAGTCTTAATCCACAGCACTAAACTGACAGACCCTATATAGCCATACATGCTTGATTGCCAATGCCATGAGGTGAACAACTACCATTATTTCAAGATGCATTCATTATCCTTAGCCTCTACTCCTTCTGTGGCCTTTAGCTGTACTTTTTAATTTGCCATTTGCTATCCATATGGTACAAAAATATAAAGAACATGAGGAGGACAGACAAAGGTAGACAGAAAACTTGTTATATTATTTGGAAAATGAGTTCATGGGCAGATTAAAAATATAATGGATGAAGCTCAGTTAAAAAAACAACAGTGTGTTACCTGGTCATACCTCTCAAACACTGAGTGCAGGACATCTGGACAAAGCCTAAGCTAATGGGGGTACAAATGCCTAAAATAGGGGCAGATTTTAAATATTGCTCTTATAAACCTGAAAAGTTGGTAGAATGACAGGATTTGTGTTAACATGCATTTTATGAAGTCTAAAACTCAAATGTATGTCATTATTTAGTGACTTCAGTCCTTAGTGATTCACCAGAAAACCACAAATTTTATAAAGAACGGACCAAAAATATGAGGCAAAAATCTGGGAAGTTGAAAGGCATGTACACATCTCCATTTACCCCTAAAATGCAATTCAGACAGATTAGTCTGAAATGGGGCTCTCATGATTAATTAGTTATTAAGTTGCAAGGCAACTTAGCACAGCCCTCCTTCACTTACCACTTCCCCTGACAACACACTTTATGCTGACATCAGTTTCAGGGTGTGGCTAATAGCTGACCCAGCCTACATAAGAGTAAGACTTTTTCAATTCAATTCAGTATAGACATTTGAGTTATTATAACACTTTTGCTTCACTTGGTAGCAAGAACAACTAATTAACTGCATTTGTCTTGTATTGTGTAAACAAAAGTGATGCTGGCACAGCAGAAATGCTGGCATGCTATACCAAACAGTCCATGCAACAAATCATTTCTACTTGAAATGTTGTTGCTTTTTCTGAATTATGCTTTTGTTGGCAGATGAATTACGGGTCACAAAAACTTAACTGCATTTTTTTGTTGTTGCAGGGCACAACACCTTGTAGGTGCCACAACTACCCCTTAAGAATAGCAGCAAGATTTTATGAATCTCCACCAAGTTACATGTGGATTTGTTTCTGTAAGTTGATATCTTTACTAAAACAGCAATACAATTTTTATACATCATGCCTTTCTTGTTTTCCTCATTCACAAACTTTTTTAAACTGATTAAGTAATACAACTACTAAGGCATATAAGGATGCTTTAGTCAGGCTAAATCACAGACAGTTAGTAAAGGCATTCAGCAGTCAAAGATGCACTGCTATTCTTCATAAGCACATACTCTATCATGGATTATTGCTTGCTTAAGTATCTACCAGATACATATTTTCAATGTCAGTTAAACTGGTTTTATCTGAAAAGGTGCTTGTACACCAGAGAAAAAAGCTAATTCACAAAAGAGACATAATTTCCAAAGAAAGGCTTCTACTGTAGTTTAATTTTTCCATATGGGTGATCGCTTTTGTAAGAGAATGAAATTAACCAACTTAACTAACAAATGTCAGACATACATAAACATACAGAAACATGAGTTTACTTAAAAACATCTTAAAGCCCAGATGGGAAATGGACCTCGAGTTCAAACAGCTGTTTGGTCTTATGTTCCAACAATCTATTCTGAATAACCAGGCAGTAAAACAGCATATAGCTAGACATGTCTTAAGTAGGGTTATTAGCTTCTAAGGCTCCTATATTATTTATCTTAATTTACTAGTCAACCTATCATTAAAACACATGTACCAATCAAATCACCAATTACATTCCTTCACTGTTGTTCTATAAACAATTTAGAAGGAAGTTTATAGCCAAGCTTTCCCTTACAAAGCACCCACATTCATAGCTTATCTGGTGGATGAGTCTTCATTAAAGTGGCACTTGCATCTACCATCTGCCATGAATTTGGCTTGTTGTGATGCAACCTAGAGCACAACATTAAAGGAACACAGTTCTGCTGCTGCAAGGATATTGTAGTCATAATTTAAAAATGTGGAAAAAACAGCACAGTGTCAGGAGAGAGAACCAGCTTTATTCGTGACTAAGCGCGTTCACCTTCAAATCCTAGGCATCATTAGAGTCACTAAACAAGCACATCACTTCCTTTTTATAATAAAATATACATAACATCATCAGAGTCGCTCAACATACACATCACTTACTATTTATAAACTACTCTAGTATTTTTAACATGTTTAATACAGGCTTTATATTCAATACAATTGAAGTGCATAGGATTTTAAATCAGAATTGCAATGATCGAGTTTTTATATGCCTGATGTCATGTGTATTTTAACATAAATAAGAAGTGATGTGTATGTTGAGTGACTCTGATGATGTTATCTGTATTTTATTATAAAAAGGAAGTGATGTGTATGTTTACTGACTCTGATGATGCCTAGCATTTGAAGGTGAAAGCACTTTGTCATGAATAAAGCTGGTTCTCTCTCCTGCCACTGTGCTGTTTTTTCCACGTTTTTTATTTTTGGTTTTATTAGTGATTTTCGCCCCTAGTGAGTTGGAATTTATGGGGTCTGTATTAGAAAAATCAAAGTTTCAGAACTTCGAATGTTCTAATATCAAACCCTATTCAGTGAAAGCTGAAAATATCGAAGCAATAGAAAACCAAATTCTTTCCTAGGGAAAGAATTCAGATGTCAGTTTCTGTTGCTTCAGTATTTTCAGTGCTGTGGTGGAAAGTTACGGGTTGGGTTCAGGTAAGTGTGCGATTGAGTGTGGGTTATGTTAGGGTTAGGGTTAGGTATGTGTGCAATTGTGTGGATGTGAGGGTTAGGTGAGTTAGGGTTAGGGCGCAGGTTAGGTATGTGTGCGATTGTGTGAACGTGAGGGTTAGGGTGGGGTAGGTGAGTTAGGGCTCAGGTCAGGTAAATGTGTGATTGTGTGGGTTATGTTAGGGTTAGGGTTAAGTATGTGTGCAATTGTGTGGATGTGAGGGTTAGGTGAGTTAGGGTTAAGGCACGGGTGAGGTGAGTGTGCGATAGTGACGGACCATAGGATTAGGGTTTGGGTTAAGGTAAGTGGATAGTTAGTGGTGTGTGTATTGTTTAGTGTAGGGTTAGGTGTAAGATTTTAGGTGTATGTGCGTGGATTGCTGTTTGTTTGGTGTGCTTGTGTTGTGTGTATGTGTTTTGGAACAGCAAAATATTTCCTAGGGAAAACATTTGCTGTTCTGTATGTTCAATATTTTCAGCTTTCGCTGACTAGGGTTCGATATTAGAACATTCAAAATTTTGAAACTTCGATGTTCTAATATAGACCCAATTTATGTATTGTAGTCATAGTATTCATTCTTTATCTTATTCTCACTGATTCAGACTGCTCCTGCAGGTATGTATGTGGGGTGATTGGTGTCTTACTCTATATCTATACATTTATATATCTAATGTGCGTGTATGTATGTACACACATGTAGCCCTATATTCATGAATTACAGATAGACAGATGGAAAGATACAGACATAGGTATTAATGTAGCTGGACAGAAATTAAAGCATGAGTGTCACTGTCAGAGACATGCAAATTAGTGAATAATGAGGTTTTCCTTGTTGCAGCTAAAGCTGTCTCTGAATTGTATTTTTCGCGATTATGTAAATTCATCTACCTGCCATTGGCATTACACTTGACTGCAGCTAGGTTTCTCTGAATCCCAAGGTAAGTCTCCCCAGAAGAAAATGCATGATCAAAATATAATATTACTTTGATTTAAGAAAAATTCTGGAGAGAGAAATTTGGATGATTATGAAATTATGTAGTTTTTCTTTGCAGAATTTGTGTTGGGATTATAAAAAAATCGTCAGCAAACAGGCAAACCTACCAGGAAAAAAAGGCCTACTTGTCTGTTTAACTCAACATTTTGGTAAAGCAGCTGATAATAATTAATGGGATAGGGGATAGAAGGGGCTGAAAAACAAATTAAATCATGTAGTCACACCGTAAGATCCTGAATTAGTGTGAAATATTTTGATGAGACACAAACAATCGGGAAGGATGTGGTGTGATGAATATATATCTTAGCAAGTTTTTGTTTAATTTTAATACAGTACTAAATGTTTTAAGCACAAATACTTGTCCAAAATATAGTTGATTCACTACCAACTCAAGAAAGCTTTACCACAATAATCAAAGAGATTACTGTAACTGAGCATAAGTACTTATGCTTTAAATGTTTATCACCAAATGAAAACACTGAAAATAAATACATCAATCAGTAAATATATATATATATATATATATATATATATATATATATATATATATAAAATCCATACAGATCCCCGACTGCACTTTCTGCTGAAGCAGAAATCACCGAACATACATAACCGAAAGTGCTGTTCACCGAAGCAGCACTTTCAGTTATGTATGCTGGTTGTGCCAATCGCACTACGGTGTGGTTAAGGGAGAATTCCGTTCTCCCCACTGTAGTGCGACCTCGGAGTGAGAATATAAAAGTAGGGGAGTGTGGGGGGCACAGTCCCTCACATGGGGGGTGCAGGGGGGTTTGCCCCCGTGTATAAAAGAAGATTTAGTGTTTTTTTTTTTTTTTTGAATGGACTTTAATGAAAGAGCTTTTTCAGTGAAAGCACTTTCGTTAAAGTGCATTCCAGTATTGTGGATTCGGACTATTGAACTTTTGTTCAATAGTCCTAGATCCATATATATAGCATGTATATATATATACATATACATATATATATATATATATATATCTATATATATATATATATATATATATATATATATATATATAATATATAAACACACACACACACACACACACACACACACACACACACACACACACACACACACACACACACTTACATACGTATAAAAATAACAGTGAAATAGTGATAACACTAGGGCATAACTGCTTATTGCCAAGTGTGAAACATGCCAGAAGCCTTAAAAAAACTATACTCCCTCCAAGCCCTCCTCACACTTCAGAATATAGACATCTGTGCAGTTACCGAGACATGGTTTAAAGTGGCAGAGATTACCCTGGCAGTGCAAGATTTCAGTGCCTTCCACAGTTTTAGACCACTGGGCTGCACAGAAAAGGACTAAAGGAGGAGATGTCTCAATATGTATCATTAACAAGCATACCTGTAGGGTGGTCAAACAGGATGATGTGCTGAAGTTCTTTCATGTGCAGGTCACCATAGACGAAATCCCATAGAAGCTCACAATGCATACTTGGACCTACTGGAAACACTTACCATCCAACCTACCCCTCTACAGATGGGGAGTCCTGCACAGCCTTAAATCTATAGGCACAGTCATTCCTGGACTTTGTAAATGCAAACACCAATGACAAAATAGTAAATACGCCCAATAGGGACTCCAACATACTTGACCTTGTGCTTACAAATATGACAGAATGTTGCACCCCCTTCCAATGTCTCATCCTCCCGGGTAAGGTCCAACCATAAAGCCATCTCCTTCAAAATCAAAATCAATTCCATAATCCCATTAAAACCAGTAAAAGTTAGGAACTATTCCAAGGCAAACTACCTTTATTAAGTGATGGACTGTAAAAATTCAATTAGTTTCATAGTTTAGTTTTATAGGTTAGTACTAAGCTAACTGCCCTTGCGGGCCATTTTAAGCCTAGCCAATTATCCCTTGTGAGACTCAAACCCTGCACCTTGTGTTTGTAAGACAAACACCTTAACCATTAGGCCACCCTCCCAACCCCAGACAACATAGCAGCATATGCTGAATTGTTCTCAGAAATTCTGTACAACCATGTCAGTCAATGCACAGAGGTTGCTATACATACCAGAAGCAAGCCCAGGACTAGCTCTGGAAACAAACCACCATGGTGTCATCCCAAATTAAACAGGATATACAACAAAAGGAAATAAAATTCTGGTAAAAAATCAGGAGGGGTAATTCCCATGAAGACAGAAACTCCCTCATTAAAGTAAATAGGCAACTAAGAGGGCTAATTAGGTTAAGCAAAGCCAACTTCAAGGTTAAAATAGTCTCCCAGATAAAAGGTAGCCATAAGGCCTTTACAGCTATGTCTAAATCTTCAAGGGCAGCACACAGCAATGTGCTGAACTGGTGGTTAATGGTGCCACATTCACTCAACCTGACAATATAGCAAACCTGTTAGCGGACAAATTCAGTTCCAACTTTAACCCCCTGTCACCTTAACCATCCCCTCAAAAATACACTCACACATAACACTTCCATCTATGACTAGGGAGCATGTACTAACTATAAAGCCAAGAACACAGCCTCAGTGGGCCTCAATAACATCCCAGGATAAAAAAAAAAAGATTTATCAGAACCCCATTATTTAACTATAGTCTTAAAAGAGACTTTGTCCCATGTGAATGGAAGACTGCAATGGTCATTCCCCCTTCATAAGGGAGGACCTTCAACAGATCCTAGTCTTATTTGCAAAGCCATGGAAAGAATTATCATGGAAATTATTAGCAGGGCATATAGGAGACTTCCAGACTCTGGATCCATCCCAGTTTGGCTTTGTCAAAGGAAGGTCATTCTTACTGAATGCTGTGGACTTCTTTGAAATGGTCACTAAGGCAATGGATGAAGGGAAGTTGGTGCATACTGCCTACCTAGATCTGGCTAAAGCATTTGATACAATACCCTGCTCAGGCGTTGTTAACAAACTTATGGAACTAGGTATACATACTTTTATAACATGCTGGATAGCTAGCTGGCTCACTGATAGGACCTGTGACGTTAGAATCAGTGAGCCCACCTCCACAGAGGCCAGTTAGCAGTGGAGTCCCCTAGGACCTTTTACTAAGCCTACTCCACTTTAGCATCTACTTCTCGGATGTCAAAGCCAATGACAGAGGCCTTTGGCTGACCAAGTTCACAGATGATTGCAAACTTGGAAAATCACTGAATCTCCCCAAGATGAAAACACCTTTCACAAAGGTCTAATACAGACAAATGCCTGGTGCCAAAGCCATGGCTTAAAACTCAGTATCAAGAAATGCATTACAGTACTTTTTTGGAAGTCTACCACCCAGTTAACTACATCATCAATAAGACACACTTAAAAGTTGATTCAGTAGTCATGGATCTGGGAACTCATGTAGATAGTAACCTAGCCTTTGACCAGCATGGATCCAAGGTAGTAATAAATTCCTTCTATGTTGCTCAACTTATAAGCAAGGGCATGGCATCTATGTCCAGAGTGGTCATGATACTACTGTGCTCAGCCACATCAGACCCATCATAGACTATAATGCCCCCTTAGGTATGTGCCTGACCAGACACATGCAGCACCTGGAATGTCCACAAAGGTTCCTTACAAAATGAATACTGTGAGTAATCACAATGTCCTACTCTGATTGTCTCAAAGCCCTGTCTCTTTAATCAGTATCATACAGATATCTAGAAAGTGATCTTTGCCTGGCATACAGGATCTCCCTGGACCCTGTTTTGATGAAACTTTTGCACAGCCACAAAACAAACAGCAACAGAAGTACTAAATTAAAAGACCTAAACTTTGCTTGTGGCATAAATAGGATATGCTGGAAAGACAGACATGTTTCTCAGGAAATTTTCATTCGCTGGAAGAGGCTCCCCATCCACGTAAAACAGAGTTCTGCCCTATCCCTTTTTAAGTGCAATTTGGACCAATGGATGGGTAATTGGAAATTCACCCCTAGTCTGACTCCAATGTCTCTGATGGACAAAGGCAGTCAGTAAATCATCACCAATATAAACCAAATTTGTGGGTCACATTTGGTTTGCATGGCTAGGCTTATGGCTTATAAGGGCCCTAGTAGTCATTAGCCTAGTATACACCTGTGAACCTATACTGAACATTTTAAGATCCCAATCTTTTACTATCTGAAATGCCTTATTCTACACAATATCTGCACATAATGAACAATTAATTATCAATTATATTACCATAATAAATGTCTGTACGGTAATGTATTATTAGACCAGTTAAACTTACCCTTCACTGACATTCACCTCCTACTTTTATCAGCAAAGTGTCACTGTCCATCTCTTAATAGATTTTAAAGATCTGAATGGCTTGAAACTTACTGGTCTTCAAAGACTGTTGACATTGTCTAGCAGATGTTCAATTATAGCATTGGTACTCACCTTGTTAAAACTGCATTGAATTGTTCTGTGAAATACAGTGCAGATTTAGTAAAGAATGCATGTAACTGTCATATGTCTAAAAGGACAGAAATAAAGTTGTTTCTTTTAACTGACAAATGGAAAACTCCCAAATACAACTACAACCAGTAAAGACTAAACTAATAACTTCATGCCAGGCAGTTTTGTGAGCCTTATACATTCTCTGGTGGGCACAGATGAGTCATCAGTGACAAAGAGAAATATTGGGCACAAGCCAAATATCAAATTCATCTTAAACAAGAAAGTGGACAGTGGACATTTTTTTTACAAAGATAATGATTTGAACATTCATGCCTTGCATAATATTACTTAATAAGAGCTTGAACTTTAGACAAATGCTATTTTTCAAAATAATGGAGGTAATCATTGACCCTTTGTTTTTTTTTTGTTTGTTTGTTTTTTACAAAAAATATTAATTTAATATTGCCTTTCTCCAATGCTGAATTAACTTCTGTGAAGGTCTATTAAAGATTGCATTGTATACCTGTGTGTATTGTAATAATATCCAGTTCTGAAAAACAAAAATTGTGGAAACTGATTTGTATAAATTAAACAAAGTTAAATATAACTGCTATTATATTACAATAATAAATATTTTCTTGCATTCATTAGATAAGAAAAAGTAATGGTGTAACTGATTCATTGATTCATTCTCAGATAACATGCTTAATCCAGTTCAAGCTGTGGAGCCTGTCCTAACAAACACACACACACACACACACACACACACACACACACACACACACACACACACACACACACACACAGAGTGTGACTTTGGGGTGTAGAAAGGAACTATAGTACCCCCAGTGAAAACCCATGGGGACACAGGGTCAATGTCACACAGGAGGTGTTTCATTTGAGAACTGAAATGGTTAGCAAAAATGTTGGGATATAGTTTTAATGGTAAGACACGAAAAGAGAAAGAAATAAAATCACTTTATCAATCACTTGTTAAGCCAGTGGTTAGACTACTGGATGATGTAAAGCATAGTTAACTATTATAAGTACATTTATTACACTATAGTTATTCTAGTGCCTCAGCTGGAATTCTTCTTGGAGTGGTTTAATAAAGAATTGTTCACCATAATATAAGCACTCTAATCAGGAACAGACAAAAATGTACTGCTAATCTGATTAATTTCAATAAATAAGAATGCTCCATGTCATACGTACATTTAAACTCATAAAGTTCACTGCATTAAACTTCACTATATATATATTTTGTTTTAAAACCTTTTTTGACATGTCAATGTGCATTAGGGTCATCCTACTACTTTCTGCAAAGCAAAGAATTTGAGGAAAGACAAGTTATCATTATGTACTGCGTTGAGCTATACTATAGTATTAATATAATTTGATTTTTGCATTTTCTTGGATCCTGGTTCCAACTGTAATGGATGTTTTTCCTCTTTGTCTGTCTAATAAAGAGAATACTGATATCAGTGCTTATAATTATGACTTGAAAGAACGTTATTTATTTTCATTTTTTAACCAGTGTGGAACACTGATCCAGATACACGATTTCTAGCTTTAACCCAGGATTATACAGAACAAAAGTAACAAAAATATATAACAAATGATTTATTTATTATAATTTGTTCTGCAGGTAAGTGAGCTGGTTTACTGACCCGTTTTAATCACAACCCAAACCCATAGAGCAGAAAGTATGTTAGGATCTTACTAATCAGCAATATCATGTACAGAATGAATGAATTCAGAAAATAATAAGACTCAATGCAGACGGGGTAAGATTAAAAAGATCCATTCAGAGTGCACTGAGAGAAGAACAAAATAAGAAAAAAATGCAAAAAATTGCAAGCCCAAGATATGCATAAAATACAGTGCAATCATAAATATATAAATGCATAAACATATACTCATTTGTATATATGAAATATACATGTGTAAATGCCACATTATGACGCTGAAAAAAATTCTTAAATATATTCTGTTATTTCTGATATGAAGTTGTAGGTTACCTAACCACAGTCATGGTAGCAGTTGAGTTGGGTTGTGCATCTCTTTTAAGTTTTTAATGATTTCTAGTTTTTGATATCAGTAACTGGCTCCTGTCATCAGGAAGCTATTTCGCCTAGAGCAGTTTTAAACTGAGGGCATACCAGTGTGAGATTCTTGTCTGTGTGTGCTTCTGAGTTCATAATGGTTGCCTTAGAAATTTACTTTCTCTCCGGGGGGGGCGCAATGACCATGCTTTAGAACCATATTTGTTAGAGTCAGAAAACTGGCCCTATGACCAAGGGCGCCCGCAAGCAGGTGCAAGGGGGTGCATTTGCACCCCCCTGGATTTTCTTAATGCTATCTGGCAAAACACATTTTTTTTTCTTGTTATTTCTACTTACTTTGTTTTTTCCTGTAAAGCCTGCATTGTTATTTGTTCAGAACTTTAAGAAGAGATCTGTTAGTGGAGGTGGTGTGGCAGGCAGTCACATGACTGAGTTTGACGTGACGATGATCCTCAAACTCCTCCTTAAATAATCGTAGTTGCATTTGCATGATCATGGAAGACTGCAGGTGGATGGTGGAAGAGTATTCTTCCTGATTCCATCCTCCTGAACAAATCAAACCATCGTGTGGTGAGTGGTGGAAGGACTGGACTGGTAGTGGTGTGTGTGGTGTTGGTATTACAAGAAGAAGGTAGGTTGGGTTAGGTTTTTTGTACAGTGACTGACTGAACACTTGGCGCCAAAATGCAAAAGTGGCGCGGCACACTTACTTGAGATGGCATGTGTGTGTGAGAGTGAGTGGTGCTCTGGACTGCACCCTCGTCCTCCGTGTCTGTTATTCCCAATCCCTACATCAAAAATCACACCTTTCAACCCTCAATTGTGCACCAGTTCAACATACAGCACGTCCGACCGTCCCTCCATCATCACAATGTGATGAGCTGCCATCCTGCTTTCCTCGTGTGCTTTTCTGGCTGCCCAGTGCCGGTTAATGTGGAGCTTTAAAGGTTGCTTGATTGAATCAAGTTGATTCTTCATACTAAGAATGAATAAATTAAGCCTGCTGCCTGAATGAAATACTACTCTAAGAATTTATTCATTCTTAGCATTCCGGCTGCTGCTGCAGCCTGCAGAGCAAACGTTCATTATGTTTCCGACTTTCCTTTTCTGAAAGTCAGAATTTAACAACAGATTTTGAACTATGAGAAAGACACCTTAATTACTATTAGACTTCCATATGGCCGTAATACTAGATATCTGAGACTATGTGTCTGCGGCTTTGTTTCTTGAAATTATTGGAAAATGTTGTACAGTTTAGAGCAAGAACAAATAAAAGTCAATATTTGTTGCAGCTTTTATCAAGGATGGAAACTAGAAGCCATGGTAGGTTATGTTAGGTTAGGTACCTGTGAATTTATAATAAACCCAGCCTAGGAAAGGAAAATAAGTCAGGAAAAAGTTAAGAAACATTCATGTTTATTAATGCTTATTAATAACCTGCATTATTTTTGCTTATGTAACATCATTATTAAATATTATACATTTTATTAATAAACTATTATTTTTTTCTGATAACTAGAGGTTGTATAAGCTTCAGTAGCTGGATTATGAATTTCAGTATATTAAAATGATCAGAATGTATGCATTTCAACTATAAGCACATGCATTTTATTATACTGTTCATATCCCAGCATGCAAGATATGAAATTTGCCATTACTCTAACAAGTTGAATATATAGACTAAATGGTTCATAATAGACTGTATGATATATTAACATGTAGTGAAGTCAGCAGTGAATTGCTTTTGGATTTTATCAAGATCACAATGTCTTACGGCTCGCAGTACACGTTCTTCTCTTTTCTCCTAATTTCTCTCTTTCTGTCATTCTTTCTCTCTCTGTGCCTCACCCACTTTCTCAGATAAATGTTGATGATTCATGATTGAAGTAGCTATAAATGTCTATGTTTGGTTCTGAAGAAGTCCAGTATATTTTGGATGGAAGAGCTCAACTTATGTGTTATTAAACTCTGTTAGTCCTACTCATCATTCTGTTGGAATCTTTTTTTATAGACTTGATAAGCCCTGTGGACCCAGCTGTGGTTATTTGGTTTGAGTGGTCATATGGTTACACACCCACTTTTTGAATATAAATGTCTATGTGCCTGCCTGCATATGTGTGTGTATGTAAACCTATGTATGTGAACCTGATACCACCTAAATGTTTTCTATACATATTCATTCTTACTTTCAGACTTACTGAAGTTTGCATGTCAATCGCACTTTTCCTCTTACATATGCTGACATAACTGTATTTAGAAGATGAAATACATTTATCTAATTCATGCGCCCAGACAGTGTAAGTTAGAGATCTTTACTTGCTTATTTTAATTTCTGATGGGAAGAATGCTGAAAGTCAATGTTGGGTTGGGAGGGTGCCCTAAGGGTTGGGAGGGTGGCCTAATGGTTAAGGTGTTTGCCTTACAAACACAAGGTGCAGGGTTTGAGTCTCACAAAGGATAATTGGCTAGGCTTAAAATGGCTCACATGGGCAGTTAGCTTAGTACTAATCTATGAACCTAGTCTTAAAATTATCATGGCAACACCAACAACACTTCTCCGATCGTATTTACTTTCATGCAACAGTTGCATAAAGGTAAATACGATTGGAGAAGCGTTTTTGGTGTTGCCAACTTGTCATGATAATGTGAATACTACGTGAGTGACTACATCACTAACTGGTAAATAGCAGGCAGGAAGGAAACATCTGTAGACTGAACTCAATGTAAGCATATATTACCAACTCAAAGAAGGGGAAATCTCCAAACAGAAGGGAATCACTGAATCCCTACTAGACTGTAATAAGGTTAATGGTGGCATAAGGCACTGTCTATAAACCTACAGGCACCTTTTTGTCTTTTGCTTTTATGGTAAAATCTATATCTTACTTACAATGTTAAAGCAAACAGTTCAGGTAGAGTACAAACTAACAGCCAGAGTACTTGGAAATGGAAAAGACAACACTGAATGTCTTATTACCAAATGTAGGTTTAAATAGAGTGCAGAACTGTGTTTTTATCATTCTGATGAAGTGTTTTATGAAAATTAAAACTTTTTATGCTAGTTCAGTTTTTGTCTCATCTGTGGTACTGGTATACAGCGAATTTTGGTGGTTAAATTTTTTGTTTATCAAATGGCAGTCATTGTTTGTGTTGTAGAATTTGAAAGCAGGGTTAGCATAGCAGCATAATTGCCTTTGGTGCAGAAGGCTGTGGGTTTTACTCCCACACCATGTAGATGGAGTGCTGATATTGCATTGCCATTTTGACTGCAGATTATTTGGTGCATTTTAAGGAAGTATAGGGGTTCTACACTCCTGTGTGTCCTCCTTTGTATAAGATTCCTAGTAACTTGTTGGATTGTCAGTCATTCCCTATCGCAATATTATTAGCTTACCGTTTTTAATGAACAGAGACAATTTATTCTTCAAAGGCAGCAGGCACTGAATTTGTAGATGAAACATTGAAATGTAAAGTTTTCTTAGTTACAGATTTCTTTAAGTTAAAATTAGACTTTTACTTCTGAAAAGATTGTGATTTTTGAGTAGTATTGGTATATTATAATGATGGAAGTATGAGTGGCATTTTATGGTCAACATTTTCTGCAATGGGTAGCTTTATCATTATTTCATACATTTTGTTTCATTGCTTTCTAGAAAAATGTTTATTGCTTTCTAGAAAAATGTTTATTGCTTTCTAGAAAAATGTTCATGACTACAAATTTAAAATACCAGTCTAACAAATTGTGATGTATTATATAAGGAATATAATTTATCATAAGGGTGAATCAAATAATACATACATGTGTGCATGGCCCTATAAATGTGTGCAAGGAGCTTATGGTTTGAAAACAGCTCAAAGGTAAACTTTATCCTCCACTGTCAGATGCATTTTCTTTTAATGTGGGTTTTCATGCCATTTCAATGAGTGTGAGTTTCAAGGGCAAAGAAGTTTACTGCTCACGCTGAGTCTGTTTTCATTGTGAGACTGTATTTAGCAAATGGCTATCAGTGCTTGTGCTATTTTATTTCAATATCTGTAATAATTGTAGAAGTAAATAAGAAAATTGGCTCCCTGTGTCTTTATTAAAAATATCTATGATTCTTTCCATGCGTTTACGTACAAGACCAGTCAGACTTATGGTCTGTGGTTATCCAAGTCAGTAGAAGGCCAAACCTTGTGCTAAGGATTAACTACTGCAGTCCTCCATTCACTAAGCATGAAGCCAATTAGTAGGCTAATGTTGAACAGTGATTTTAGAGTGCTTGATACCTCATGTTTCATGCTATCCAAGAGGTATCCCAGGATATTCTCAGGGCCTATTGAAGACTTGCTTGCTAGTGATAGCCAGGGTATTTATGGTCGAGGGTGTCTTCTGAAAGGTATTGAGGGGAAGAAGGGGTGAAACTGGAATTAGATTCATCAGCCAGCAGGTTTGCTATATCCTCTGATTCCTTTTAAGTGGTTCCATTTACAGTTTATTAAGCACACTGTCATGTTACCTTTGAGGTTGTGAACAAAGCTGATGAAAGCCTTGTCATTATCTTTTGTCTTTGAGGATATTTCTGCCTCAAATCTGGCTTTGGTGGACTTGATAAGATTTCTGAGTTGCTTATTTAGTTTGAGGGGTTTCATACCCTTCTGGGTGTGGTAGTTCCTAGCCATGGTTTTCCTCCTTTTGTTATACAAGTTGTTGATACTGGGATTCCACCAGGGTGGCTTGTTATCTGTGTTGGTTCTCTGCTTATTCCTTGTGGGTACAGCTACCTCAGTGCAGCTGTTTACATGATGGTATAGGATTTCTGTAAACAATTTACATAGTGGTAGCAGAGTTCACATTGTTTTGGAGGATGGAAATTTTAGCATGGTATAAGTCATTAATACAAGGTTTGCTTTGGAATAATTCCTAAATGTTTGAGGGTTAGATGGCATCCACTTTTGAGAAGTGTTTGGACAGGTACATACCAAAAGCTGCATTATACTCACTCAGTGATTGGCCTAATGAGTGACAAGTAGAGGGAACAATTATATACCTGGATCTGGATGATATACCTTTAGATATAAGCTGCACAACGAAAAAGGATTTCCTTACAATAGTGAGTATGTTGGGTCCATTGAAGTCCCACCTTCATGAAAGTCTGTTGCATTCTTTCATTCATCCAGCACAAAACCTGTTTTGAGATTAGTACTGAATAGCCTTTATAGGGGGTTCAACATATCAGGTTTCAGACTAACCAGTAGGCAGTCTACTATGTTAGCCAGTCGCAATAGACATTATGTTCTTGGCCTTGGGTACTAACTTCAGAAATTGTTGAGAGATTTGAGGGGGTTTTAGATGCAGGTATTTTATGTGAGAATACTGGAAGATTGGTGGGATGAAGTTCAATCTGAATTAGTTGCCCAGTGAATTGGATATATCGTCTTGTCCAAGTATGTGATATCATTTGTTATCAGCTCACTGCAGTGCCAGTCATTTGAGATTTCTAGCACAGTTAAAAAAATACTTTGTGGTTATCTTTCACCTGGGTTTATATTTGTACCTCATATCAGGGTTTGGTTGATTTAATCACAGTCCCGAGTTCGTTGTTTTAGTTTAGCAAGAGTGTTTTACTTTTCTGAGAGTTACATTTATTTTTGCATGCAATGAGTATTTTTTTTTTTATTATATCTGAAAGTTTTTTTTCTTTTGTTCAGTAACATCATTGATAGAAGAGCTGCAAGATATTTACTACAAAGGTAGTACTAGCCCACCGGATGCTTTAGGTTGTCTATTATTGAATAAGTAGGGTATGTGATGGCACACAGTGAGGACATTAGAACATTTTTCAAACAGATTAGTAAGAAATCAAGGTATGAGCAACATGAAGTAACAGAACTAGCTGGGTCTGTTGATGAAAGTACCGAGAAAGGTGCTGTCTCTGCTATGTTTGGGGAATAGCAAGAGACCCCACAAAGTGTATGTGCAGAAACTGATATTGGCTGTTACATTCGATCAGACAGAATTGATGACTTCATGAAATTCAGGTTACTGACACAACCATACATCCCTCCAGAGAATTACAACGTCAAAGCTAATGCATCAGACAAGAAGCAAGCATTCAGATATAGTTGGTTGTCTCAGTATTCACCGTGGCTTGCATAATCTCCTCTCTTGAAAGGCCCACTTTGCTTAACTTGTGTATTATTTCCACAGTCACTTCACCGTGGGTTGCAAGACAGCTTCATCACTAGTGTGTGCACAAAATATAATGCCTTCAATGAGTCTGCAAGAAATCACATGCAGTCATCATGGCACAAAGGTTCTACTGAAGATGCTGCCAATTTTTCTTGTACATGACAGAAGCCAGAAACGGCTGTTATTCCACAGCTAGATGCAGCAGTAGCAAAACAAATTGCAGAGAACCGAAAGAAATTGGAACCAATTTTATCTACCATTATTCACTGTGCAAACCATGACATTCCTCTTCGTGGAAAAGAAGGCTCTGGTGGAAATTTCTGTGACTTATTAGATTTTCGTATTGAAGCTGGCGACACAATATTAAAACAGCACAGTGAAACAGCTGCAGGAAATTCTCAGCACACATCCCATAGGGTGCAAAATGAGTTGTTGGCAGAATGCGAACATGTACTTCAAAAGGAGATTGTGCAGTGTGTAGGGCAATTGGATTTAGTGTATTGGCAGATGAAACTGTAGATATCTCGGGCATTGAGCAGTTGTCATTGAGCATTCGGTTTGTTGATGGTGATTGTATTCGAGAAGAGTTTATGGGTTTTGTTCCCATTGTTGCGAGAGATGCACAGTCTGTATCAAATGTCATTGTCAGTGAATGCATAAAGTATGGTCTAGACTTGGAAAAATTACTTGGACAAGGCTATGATGGCTGCTCCATAATGGCAAGCATCCAGAATGGTGTTCTGGCAAAGATTCATGAAAAGTATCCAAAAGCAGCCTTTATCCACTGCGTGTCTCACAGACTAAACATTGTAGTCAATGATCTGAATGATGTTCCTGAAATAAGTAGTGCTGTTGGTGTTATCAAGAAGATTATTAATTTTTTTCGTGACAGTCCAAAACGACGAGCATTGGTACCAAATGTACCTCTTCTGTGTGAGACACGATGGCCTGAGAAATATAAATCCATTCGTGTGTTTAGTCAAAACTTTGAGAAAATATTTGACTGCCTCGCTGATCTTCAGAAGATCACTGCTGGTGAAACCAGACAAAATGCACATATATTACTCAGTGCTTGCTCTTCATGCATGTTTCTTATTTCTCTCTTCATTATTGCAAATTACTCATCAGTTCTTGAGCCCGTTGCCCAGATGTTGCAGTCTGTTCAACTTGATATAATAAAGGCTCAACAACACATAAACAGCCTCATTGAAATATTCAAGGAGCACCGTAACCATGCTGAGGAGCACTTTAGGAATGACATTCTCAGTAAGGCAAGATCAATAGCAGATAAACTTGGTATTGAGTTAGTGTTGCCAAGGATTTGCAGTCGACAAACACACCGCGCAAACACAGTAGCCAAGGATTTTGAGAGTTTATTACAGAACGAGTATTTATATTCCCTGTGATGACTCATTAGTTTCTTCACTGATGTCT
The DNA here is from genome assembly GCF_019279795.1 of Protopterus annectens. Lineage (NCBI taxonomy): Eukaryota > Metazoa > Chordata > Ceratodontiformes > Protopteridae > Protopterus > Protopterus annectens. The sequence continues at coordinate 188,979,505 of NC_056743.1, forward strand.
CGCTTTTCCAGCAGTAACACTGTTCAGTTCAACTTATTTTATCTGCATCCTAAAATGATGCAAAACCTAGAACATGAAGAATTCTGAAAACGAATTGCAGTCAGTAATGAACTATATCATATCGACAATTTGGAATTAGAGATGATGAACTGGTTCGTCTATTGGCATATGAAGGTTCCAGATATAGCCAAAACAGTAGACTTTGCTGACTTGTTGCAACACTGTGATTTCTTTCATGCTGTTAAGCAAGCAGTTCCGATTGTGTTGACCTTACCCGCCACTACCTGCACCATTGAACGATCGTTCAGCACTCTGAGACGGGTCAAGACCTGGTTAAGGTGTACAATGAATGATGATAGACTTTCAGCACTGTGCATGATTAGTGCTCATCGTGAACGTGTCATTCGTGAAAAGAAACAGTTCATCAGTAAAGTTATTGACGCTTTTGGCACCCACAGCAGACGCTTACAATTTATATTTGCGCCACAGGAGTCATAGGTCTAAACTGACCATATAGTTCATTCAATGTTTTTTTTTTTTTTGCTTTTTAATTGCAGTTACCCACAAAATGTATAATCTCTAAACAAATGAGTTTGATACTACAGTTCCATTGGTCTTATTTCATACTAGAAATCCACAGATGATGAGGTGATTTCAAGCATCACAAGCAAAGGATACTGTCTGGTTAATGAAAATTCTGAAAACTAAACATGGAATCACATGTACAGAGCAGCAGCTAAAGACAGTAAATAAAACAGAGTTAGTGAAATCTTTTTAAGGCTGTTAGCGCAGGGAGATTTTAGTGAAAATTGACAAATCCTTGTTCTGATGCAGTATCTTATAACCGGATCCACAGTACAGGTAGAAGCAGATCAAACCATGATATCCACTTAAGCAGCAAAAGTTAAGTGGAGTGATAAGAGGAAGGAGTTCAGTACGGCAGAGAGGGGTGACTCCCTGGACTTCAAAAGTATTACAGACTGCAATAAAAGGATGTGTAATTATTAAAAGTTTATGTTGGTCCACCAAAAAGTTTAACTGGGCCCTTTTTGTTGTCGCAAAGGTCAAAGGCATATACAAAATTATGTTCAGAAATGCAAAGTATAGCACAATAATAAGACTAGTTCACATAGGTACTTGCTAGTCTATTGATCCGGAAGGATCTCTCGAACTCTATCACAGCATTCCCCTTGTATATCTCACATTTTATTAACCCTGAGGCAAGCTGAATATTAACGTGATGTTCCTGTGTAAGAGGGACAAGGCTACTAAAATCAGGAATGAAATTAGGGTTATCTATCCAGATTACGACTAAGTAGAGTAAGAGATCTACTTTGCTTTATGTGGAGAGGAAGATCATTCCAAAGAAGAGGGAGTCTATTTGATACACATCTGTCCTTCCCACATTTATGTTGCAGTACAGATTGGCACCTGTTGAGAAAGTGTTTATGCCCTCATTGCAATTATGAATGTGCAGGAGTTTTGACAGGACTAAGAGGTTATGCACGTGTAGCACAAATCTGTCCTCAGTAGCCTTTGACACCAAGAAGAGTAGCAAGGCTTGGAGGTGGTCCACATAGTTTTTGGATTTATGCACTCGATGGATGTTGACATTTAAAAGATGCCTTTAGGTGGTAAAATTATATCCAGAATCTGGAACAAATGCACAAAGCAAGGAGGATGGCCTCCTTGTTGTAGAAGTAGCAGACCACAAAAATCACAAAAACTGACAGGCCAAAAAAGAGCCATAAAGACGATACAATGAACTATTGAGGATAAGAAGGAAATGATGTATTGTGTATTATGGAAACAGCCCAGAATTTCCAGACACAAGGTATATAAAAAGATTAAGAGAGACATTACATAGGTTCATAGATTAGTACTAAGCTAACTGCTCTTGTGAGCCATTTTAAGCCTAGCCAATTATCCCTTGTGAGACTCAAACCCCACACCTTGTGTTTGTAAGGCAAACACCTTAACCATTAGGCTACCCTACCAACAGGAAAGAAACTGTCAGAAGCCTCAAATAAAAATGTGTCTTAATTACTACAACAGATGTGTGAAAAACTGTATGTATAGATCAAGAAACTTTGATCCGTTTGAAAAAAGGAGCATCCGAGAGGTATGAATATATAAATAACAAAACCTAGAACTTTTTGAAAAGTGTAAAAAAAGAAATATAGACATGGGGAAAAAGAGATTTGATATGGTGCAATAGTCATGCAAAGGGGAAAGCCAAATTAATCAGTATAAAGAAGGCAGCCCCAAAGATATTCAAAGAGAAATACAGGCGAAGGCATCCAGATATGCAACATTTCACAATAAAAGTCACAGAGGGAATGTAGAAAAGGCATCCGGATATGCAACATTTCACAATAAAAGTCACAGAGGGAATGTAGAAAATAAGATTAATAAAGTATAATTAAAAAAAGCAAAATAGAAGTTTAAGTTATGGAGTGCCTGGAAAGTGAAGGATTTGGTGTAGGTCTAACATACAACACAGGTTACATCACAGCATGATGTAACGAGTTCCCAAACTAAGGAGAAACAGGAAGATCAGGAGACATATGAAGAAGAAATATGGACATGGGAAAGAAAAGAGATTTAATATGGTGTAATTTCTATGCAAAGGAGAAAGCAAAACTAATCAATACAAAAAGAACAGAAGCAACGATATTTGAAGACACATACAGGCAAAGGAATCTAGAGATAGAAAACTTGACAATACGGAAAATACAAAGACAAATAGAAAAAGTAGAAAAGGAGACAGTAACGGAAAAGTTATAGTAGTAAAAAACCCATATAAACGTTCACTTGAAGCTGGACAGCAACAGAAGGAACAGGAAACTGTAACTGTGGAAAGTGTGCAGTCAATGTTGAGGAGTGATACTGATAGGCCAATGAGTTCCCATATGTCAGAGCAATGGATGACATGGGATGAAACAGTGTGCCACAGGAAGATGCTATAGAACTTTGTATAGAATGCTCACTGCAAATGGAAAACAAAAAATGTGTCCTCAGTTTAGAAGAAAATGAGCTAAGAGTTGCTTGATTTGGTAGAGAGAGACATTATTAAGATAAATTATGAAAACAGACTTCAGAAGGTCAGTAAAACCAAGAAAGTTAGAAGTTTGATAAAACAAGTGAAACAAGTAATTAGGACTGTCCATAGAGATTCATGCGATATAACAGAAGTAAACAGGCTATATTATGTGTGAATTATATTAGGTGTGAATGACTTGAGACGTACCTCCCTGGACTACATGAAAAGAGACATAAAGGAGCTCTCAGAGCATGTAGCCCAGGCCGGTATGACCCTGACCTTGAGTAGCATCTTACCCTCACTAAGAATGATGCCACAATATGAAGACAAGATGATCAATTTCAACAATTGGCTTAAGTACTGGTGTCATTCAAAGGGGATCCAATGCCTGTCAGCTTAGGATGATATGCTCGACAAGCCACGATGCTTCGCTAGGGATGGCTTGCACCTGTCACCCCTGGGCTTTTGGATATTGGCAAAGGCTCTTGCTACCTCCATAGTGCCTTTTTTAGGCAAGGCTCAAAAGACAAACCCACCTCCATAGGTATCACAAGGGATAAGAAACTAAGAGTAATGCTACTCAACGCCAGAAGTTTAAACCTCAAGATGCACGCACTCGAAACTCTCCTTAGCATGGAGAACATCGATATCTGTGCAGTAACAGAAACCTGGTTCAGGGCTCCTGAGAGCACCCCAGCACTACCAGGTTATACCTCATACCATGCTTTTCGGCCCCAAAACTTGGACCAAACCACAAAAGGAGGGGGAGTATCGATATTCATCAAAGATACCCACACCTCCAGGTTGGTGGCAAAGCATGAAGCATCAGAGGCTATCCATGTGCACCTAACAGTGGGTAAAACTGCCTTCCAGTTTATAGCCTGCTACAGACCACCCTCCCAAACCCAGGAACCCCACTCGGCCTTCCTGAGAACACTGGAAAATATGAAGGTCTCTCCAAACACCATTATATTGGGCAACTTCAACTACCCAAACATAGACTGTGAGCATTACTCTAGCTCCAACACCCTAGCCCAAAGGTTCCTAGAATTTATAAACTCAAATGCTATGGAACAACTTGTTACCACTCCCACAAGAGTGGAAAACATACTGGACCTGATCATCACCAACATGGGGACTCTATGCTCCAGACCAGAAGTGTATCCCTCACTGGTAAGATCAGATCATAAACTAATCTCACTGGATATTCACATCCCGACCCCACCCCCTGCCCAGAAAACCACAGTGAAAAACTTCTCTAAAGCAAATTTCACACTCCTCAAAACTGAGGTGGAATCCTTCAAAGCCTCCGGGCCTGTGGAAAATACGGCCCAGACCGCAGAATCCTTTATAAACGCATTCTATGAACACCTTCAGGAATGCATGGATCATGCGATCCCAAATAAAACCAAGACCCAATCCTCCAAAGGCAGACGTTCTGTCTGGTGGACCCCAGCCATAAACAAACTATACAATAGAAGGAGGAAGCTACTAAATGATAGAGCAAAATCCCAAAAAGGGAAGGCATCACTGATCAGTATTAGCAAAAAACTACGGGCACACATAAAATTGTCTAAGGCTAGCTTCGAGAGAAAAATTGCACAGGACACTAAGGATAATCACAAGGCTTTCTTTAGTTATGTTAGGAACCTGGGTGGTAATTCCCAGATATGCTCAGAATTAGTCCAAAATGACAAAAAATACACCGAACCCACAGACATTGCCAACATCCTAGCTGACAGGTTCAGCGCAAACTCCCCCCCCCCTGTCCACCAAAAGGGCAAATATCTATCCCAGCAGAGTGCTGCCCCCCCCCCCGACATCTCAGATGCTCAGGTAAGAGCCACCCTCTCCAAAGCAAAAAACACAGCATCAATGGGACCAGATGGTGTCCCGGGCTGCATCCTACATGAACTCCAAGAAGAGCTAAACCCAAACATAAAACTACTGTTCAATCTCAGCCTTACTACAGGATATGTGCCCAAAGAGTGGCGTACAGAAACAGTGGTCCCTCTCCATAAAGGTGGTGCCTCAACGGATCCTGGAAACTATTGCCCCATAAGCCTGATTAGCTTGGTCTGCAAAGCTATGGAAAGGATCATCATGGACCTCATAAATAAGGATATTGGGGAACTACAAACACTGGATCCTACTTAGTTCGGCTTTGTTAAGGGCAGATCCTGCCTCTTAAACCTGGTTGATTTCTTTGAAACAGTCACCAAGGCCATTGACGAGGGGAAGGTGGTCCACACAGCCTACCTGGACCTCGCAAAAGCCTTTGATACAATACCCCACTCGGGCATTATAGATAAGCTCACCAGCTTAAATATAAACCCCTATGTCACTAGATGGATTGCAAACTGGCTCAAGGACAGAACCCACATGGTTAGAATTGCTGGAGCCATGTCAGACTCCAAACCAGTTACAAGTGGTTTCCCACAAGGCTCAGTCCTGGGACCTCTCTTGTTCGGTATATATTTCTCGGAGGTACAGGCCAACACAGAAGGACTGTGGCTGACCAAGTTCGCAGATGACTGCAAACTGGGTGCCATAATCGACTCTTCAGTCGACACAAGCATCCTCCAAAAGGGCCTCATAGAAACAGACAACTGGTGCCAGAGCCATGGCCTCAAGCTAAATGCCAAAAAGTGTATAGTCATCCCCTTTGGCAAAAACAAAGTGCCCACAAATTACCACATAGGTGGTAATCCATTAAGTACAGAAGAAGTAATTAGGGACCTGGGGACCCAAGCTGATAGCAATCTCTCATTTGACAACCACGTGGCCAAAGCGGTTAGAAAAACATTTTATATAGCCCACCTAATCATGAAGGGATTCACATCTAGATCAGGGGACATCATCATGCCTCTTTACTCATCCCTCATCAGGCCCATAATTGAGTACAATGCCCCTTTTGGGATGTACCTTACCAGACACTTGCAGCAACTGGAAAGACCCCAAAAGTACCTCACCAAGAGGATCAAAGGGCTCAAACAGATGCCATATGCTGCCCGGTTAAAGAAACTCCAGCTCTACTCAGTGGCATACCGCCTGTTCAGAGGCTATCTGTGCCTGACGTATAAAGCCATGTCCAACCCGGAATTAATGGACATGCTGCACCTCAGAAAATCCAAATCCCATCGAGCTACGCGCTCGAGTGACTTGAACCTCAGCACTGAAATAAATAGGACATGCTGGAGGGACAGATTCATAACCCAGAGGCTCCCTTTACTCTGGAATAAAATCCCAGTCCAGGTTAGGCAGAGTCCCTCATTGACTCTCTTCAAGAGGAATCTTGATGAGTGGATGGGAGATCGTAGGTTTACCCGGGTATCACTTCTGTGTCACTGTTAGACAGAGGCACAGTATACTAACCTCGAAAAAGGGCATAGCAAAATAAATTTAAAATGGGTGGCGAAAGCCAAACACATTCTGGCTAGGCTTATAAATGCCCTAGGGCAGATAGCCTAGTATGAACCTATGAACCTATGAACCTATTACTATGCAGCTAATTTGATAACTGATAAAGTTTTTGAGCAACAAGAACACAGGGTAGCGAGAGAAAAGAAGGTGAGAAATTGAATGCCATCGTGGAAGGAAGTATATATAAAGCAATTGAGACAGGGGTTGTCACCGTGTCACTGAGTATAGAAGAGGGAACAGATTTACAAAAATACTTACAAAGATAGATGTGATAAAGGCAGTGCGCAGTATTAGAACAGCTTAGGATGTATCATGTACTATCGCAAATAAAGTAAAAATCTCAGCACAGGAAGAATAAGTTAGAAGATACACAGATAAATATAAGGGAAAAGTACAAAATAAGAAATTTATTGATGACCCAACAATTTTTTAGAGAATTTGGAAATGAAGTAAAAGGAATTGACAAAAACAGATACATTTTGGAGAAGTACTTATGAAGATATTGCACAACATAACAAAGATGCTAAATGGATAGAAGTAAAAGAATAACAAGTTTAAAGGGATAAGATATGAAATGAGATGACTTAACAGCCAGAAAGATTAACACAAAGTCAAATCCTATAATTGGAAAACCCCAGGACCAGATGCAGTACGTAACGTCTGCCTAAAAGTATTAACATCTTTGCACGAAGATTTATCCACGAGTAAGAACTATGTATATACGCACCCCGAACAGACACCAACCGAACTAAGAGGAGGAAAAACAATGCTCCTACTTAACAGTGAACTTGCATGCTACCTTAAACCAATAACTTGCCTTGGTTCTGATGATGTATAAACTCTGCACTGGAACTGATGCTAACAGAGTTTATAATCATTTAGAAGAAAACTCAAGTATGGCAGTAGAACAAATGGGCAATACAGAAGGTCATATGGAACAAAGGATCATTTGTTAAAGTCATACTAGAGAACTGTAAAAGAGGCAAGAATCTAAGTAGGGCATGGACTGACTTTGAAAAAAAGAATCTGATAGTATCCCACACATTCAAGGACAAGAGTGCTTAAAAATGTAACATACACTTTACACTGATCGACTACATTACAGTGATGATGATGATGAAACAGTGGCAGACCTCTTTGCAATTAAGCTATGATAAAGGACAAATTATTATTCCAGGGATAAAAATTAAATGGGGGGAATTCTGGGGTGACTGTCAGTGACACCACTACTATTCTTTCTTGCCCTATAATTTGGCTCCTAGAAACCAACAGTGTAAATACCTCTCATCTTCTCTTTGTCGATGATGCAAAACTGTATAGCTTATCATAGGAAGACCTGAAAGCACAACGACAAGTTGTCAAAATGTTTTCAGATGATAACAGAATGACATGACCATTTGGTCTTGATACATGTGCAAAAGCAACCTTCAAAGCAGCACAACTGCAGCATCAAGAAAACATCAATTTGGGACAAGAATGTGATATGAAAGAACGTGAGCAAGAGGGAGTATATAACTATTTGACAATAGATGAAGGATCAATAAAACATGAACAAATACAAATAAAACTCGGTAAGGAGTATTTTGGAAAACTTAAATTAATCCTGAAAACAGCATTGACCTCTAAGAACAAAATTCAAGCTGTAACTCAATTTGTTCTTCCTCTCCCAAATTACAGTTGTGAGATGATTGGCCCCAAAACGTGTTGGATAGATTAAACAGGAAAACAAAAAGGATGCTTCATGCTCTCCAAATGATTCATAAAAAAAGCAGTGCATACCAACATTATATATCCCCCCTTCTGAAGGAGGGACGGGCCTCCTTGAAATTGAGTACATGTACAGATCTGCAATCCTGGGGTGCACACATCTGACCTCACAAGACTCAACATACTGAAAGTTTTGAAACATGATTAGAATAACTGTTGGTTTTGTTCACATTTTTGTGAAAGATGCACATACTATGCATTCACTGACAATGACATTTGATACAAAGTACGGCCTAGACTTGAAGTTACTTGGACAAGGCTATGATGGCTGCTTCATAATGGCAAGCATCCAGTGTTCAAGCAAAGATTCGTGAAAAGTATCCAAAAGCAGCCTTTACAAGGTTTAGTCTGAGAAGCACAGCACAGTGGATAGTCAGTGTGATCTGAACGATGGTCCTGAAATACGTAGTGCTGTTGACGTTATCAAGATTCATTTTTTTCTCTGACAGTCCAAAATGATGAGCATTGGTACCAAATATACCTCTTCTGTGGAGACATGATGGACCGAGAAATATAAATCCATTCATGTGTTTAGTCAGAAGTTTGATAAAATATTTTACTGCCTGGCTGATCTTCAGAAGAGCACTGTCAGTGAAACCAGCCAAAATGCACATACTGTATTTTACTCAATGCTTGCTCTTCATGCATATTTCTTATTTCTCATTCCATTATTGCAAATTACTCAACAGTTCTTGAGCCCATTGCCCAGATGTTGCAATCTGTTCAACTTGGTAAAGGCTGAACAACATATCAATAGTCTCATTGAAATAGACCACATTAGGAATGACAATCTCAGTAAGGCAAGAATCAAGATCACTAGCAGATAAAGCCATGAGTAAACTGTTTATATGCGCACCTGGAACAGACACCAACCTAGCTAATGAGAAAAAGTGCTCCTACTTAAGCCTGAACCTGCAAACGTCCCTGAAAATTATAGGCCAATAACTTGCCTCCTAACACCGTATAAACTGTACACTGGAATATATGCTGACTGAGTTTATAATCATTTAGAAGAAAGCTCAATTATGGCAATAGAACAAAAGGGCAGTTAAACAAAGTCATATGGAATAAAAAATCATTTATTGTTAAAGTCATAGTGGAGAATTGTAAAACAGGCAAGAATCTAAGTACAACATGGCTTGACTGCAAAAACATTTGATAGTATCACACATTCATGTATAAAAGAGCACTTTAAAATGTATAACGTACATTTTACACTGATCGATTACATGACAGTGACTATGAAACAGTGGCAGAGCACTTTGCAATTAAGCCATGATGAAGGACAAATTATTATTTCAGGGATAAAACTTCAATGGGGAATACTCCAGGGTGACTCTGTCACTGCTGCTACTCTGTTTTGCCCTATAATTTGGCTCCTAGAAAGCAACAGTGTGTAAAGACCACTCATCTTCTCTTTGTCAATGATTTAAAACTGTAGAGCTCATCAGAGGAGGAACTGAAAGCACAACTGCAAGTCAGACGATATAAGAGTGTCATTTAGTCTTGATAAATGTGCAAAACAAACCTTTAAAGCAGGAAAACTGCAGCACCAAGAAAACATCAGTTTGGTACAAGAATGTGATATAAAAGAACTTCAGCAAGAGGGAGTGTACAAATATTTGGGAATGGGAACTGATAAACGATCAACAATAAAACATGAGCAAATGAAAATCAAACTTAGTAAGGAATACTTTAGATGACTTAAATTAATCCTGAAAACAGCATTTACATCTAGGAACACAATCCAAGCTATAAACCAATTTGCTCTTCCTGTCCTAACTTAATTTTGTGTGTTTGACTGACCTCAATGTGTTGCATAGATTATATAGGAAAACAAGGATGCTTCTTACTCACCAAATGATTTATAAAAAATCAGTGCATACCAAGATTATATATTTTCCACATTCTGAAGAAGGGATATTCCTCCTTGAAATTGATTACATGTACAGATCTGCAATCATGGGACTCCACACATCTGCTGATCTCACAAATGTAGTGAAAGTTTTGAAAAATGAGAATAAATCAAAGATACATGACTTCTCTGCTTTTCCCTGCTTAGGCTTGCAGAAGCATATCGGCATCAAGCAGGAATGGAAATCAAACCAGAAGAAGATAAAAATCGGGCAGCAACTGAATGTACCAAGAAACAAAAGAATACAAGGTGATGGACCAATTGAGAAGACGAAAAAAATGTGGAAAATGCATAAATATAGTTGCAAGTATAGAGCACTTCTGGAAGAATCTCATGCTAATCAGGAACAAAAGCAGGAATGGTCAAGGCGAGGTGAATTCAAACCAAGAGATGAAAGGTCAATATTGGCGGCACAAGATAGTGAACTATCATGTATACATTGGTTTACTATGTCCATTGCACATGTGGGAGAAACAGACAAATTTAGGTTTTGTAAAACAGAACTGGAAACAGTTGAAGATGAACACCTCGTTGATGGTTGCAACATACTAATGGTAGAAGGACACTGTATACTGACAAGCATAATAATGTGGCAAGACTGTTGCACTGGGCATTGTGCAAACATTATGGTATTGAAGTGGCTGAAAAACACTGGAAACATGAGCTGCAATTTAAGCATCATAGAAAATGCTAAAGCCTACATCACATGGGATCATCCTCCATTACCAACAGCTCAAAAGACAGATGCTAGAAAAACAGATATTAGTGGTCCAAGAGAAGAAGACAAAAGTAGCATTGATCATTGAACTCTCCACACCCACTGACTACAGTGTGTTATGTACAGAGAGACACAAAATCAGACTCATACTATATCAGGATTTGCAGGCAGAAATGAGAGCAGTGTGGAAGAAAGATACCCAGGCAGTTCCAGTAGTAGTAGTAGAAGTAGGAGCAATGGGTCTTTTTAAAAAAGAATATACATTCGTATTTAGACATGTTACCAATGCATGTAACTCCATACGAATTGCAGGAGGACTGAGGAGTCATTACTGGGCACATTCATTGCAGGTACTCTGAAGAGCACTTTGGCAGACATCAAAGACTGACACAGTACTGATTTTGTGAACTTTAATCGTACTTTGATTTAGGAATGCAGTACATTCCTGTCACAATGCTAGAAACCCAAAAGATTTGTTCTATCCATCTATCCACTTTCTAAGAAGGTACTACAAGGTAGGTAGGGAGGTTTATGTGTGTCATACCTGTCAAATGTACAGATTTTCAGTGTCCAGATTTCTGCTTCATATTTGTAGTCTGTTCCTCATAAAATTCTTTTTTTTTTTTTTTTGGTACAAATCACTGGGATGATGAGCTAACTATTAAAGTTAATAAATAAATAAAGGCATGCATTTCAGTTTCAGACTTCATATAATTCAGAAAATGCATTCTAACACAAATCCTTTTATTCTAGCAACTTTCTCAATGTGTTCCCAGTTTTGGGCCTTACACATTACTTGTGCTATGACATGAGATTGACAGGTAGGGGTGTGTATCACAGGAAGGTAGTATACCCCGTGGGCCGTGCCTCAGCTATCCAGGTTTTTGCAGAACGTCCAGATTTTTGCCTCATATTCTATCTGAAAAGGATTGCAGTTGCTAATTAGTGACAGACATTTTCACTTTTACGTGTCATATCCTTTAGAAAAATGCTTACTAACACAAATCCTGTTGTTATTCTAGCAACTTAACTTTGTAAGTTCATCAGAGCAGTATTTTTAATCTGTCCCTGTTTATTTTAGGCTTTGTCCAGATTTATTTTACTAACAGGTTAAGTGTGTGTGTGTGTGTGTGTGTGTGTGTGTGTGTGTGTGTGTGTGTGTGTGTGTGTGTGTGTGTCTGTGTGTGTGTGTGTGTGTGTGTGAGTGTGTGTGTGTGTGTGTGTGTGTGTGTGTGTGTGTGTGTGTGTGTGTGTGTGTGTGTGTGTGTGTGTGTGTGTGTGTGTGTGTGTGTGTGTGTGTGTGTGTGTGTGTGTGTGTGTGTGTGTGTGTGTGTGTGTGTGAGTGTGTGTGTGTGTGTGTGTGTGTGTGTGTGTGTGTGTGTGTGTGTGTGTGTGTGTGTGTGTGTGTGTGTGTGTGTGTGTGTGTGTGTGTGTCTGAAATAACCTACCTAGAGTTAGCAGGTGGAATTTATTTTCAAGGAATGGAGAGCTTCAAGGGAAGAGAAGTTTACTGCTGCTCATCATGCTAGGTTTGTAAAAATATGCAACTTTTGTTTAGCAAATGGTATCATTGTAGTATAGAATTTTAAAGCAGTGTTAGTAGCACAGCAGGTAGCATACTTGCATCTTGATGCAGAGGGCTGTAGCTTCTACTCCCACAGCATGTAAATGTGTATTTTAAGGGGGTGGGGTGCTGCAGTCCTGTCCTGAGTATGTCCCTTTAGTGCCTAGTAACTATGAACCTCATTTTCAGCTTGTCACATATTCCCTGTTGCAATATACCAGCTAACCATTTCTTTTAACGTAACACAGGCAATTTATTCTTCTAGGGCAATGGGCACTATATTTGTAGATGAAACACTGAAATGTATGTTTTATAGCAACAATCTCTTCATTAGTTTCAGATCTTTTTAATGTGGAATTCAGATGACTTCTGCAGACTGCAGAGACTGTGCATATGGACTAATATCGGTGGATTATAATGATAGAAGTTTGAGTGGCCTTTTATGTTTGAAATGTTCTGAACTAGGTGGTTTGTCATTACTGGTTCATATGTTTTGAATTGTTTCACTGCTTACTGGGAAATGTTCAAAACTGTAAATTTAAAATACACTCTAACAGGTGGTGCAGGTGCTGTACAAGGGATATAATTCAATTATCAGGAACATGAATCACCATACTTTTGCATGGGCTTAAAAATGTGTGCATTTGATATGCTTTGAAAACAGCCCAAAGGTAAACTTAACCTGCCACTGCCAAGATGCATTCTCTTTGAATGTGGGTTTCAATGCTGTTTCAATCAATGTAAGTTTCAAAAGCAGAGAAGTTTTAATGCTAAGTCTGTTTTCATTGCAAGACTGTTGCTTTGTTTAGCAAATGTGAAATGCATGCCTCAGTGTTTCTGCTATGAAATTTGTAATAAAAGTTGTAAATTAAATCCAAATATCTGTAATCATTGTAGAAGTAAAGCATAAAACAGTATGCATACTGATAGATTTGAACAGTGTCTGTGGCAAATGGAGAGAAATAGCCAAGTAATAGGACACTGGAATGGCTGTATGTGTATGTGAGGGGCTGCGTGAGGGGGGTGGGGCTGTGTGAACGGGGCTGCGTGGGCGGGGCTCTGGGTTTTGCACCTCCCTGCAAAAAATCCTGCGGGCTCCCTTGCCTATGACACAATGAAAGCCATTTGGAATATCTTAGCAAACCACAGTTATGTATATGGGGGTCTGCTAAATGAATGGATAGGCAGGCTGTATTCTTAGTAGTCTATATCATGTGACTATTGTGTGCTAAATGCATAATGAGAGAAAAGGCTATATTCCAGTCTGGGTATTAAAATATATGTGGCATTGGTCCTGTAAATAGTGAGTGAGAGGAGGTGTCTGACAGAGTTTAAATTGGGCAAAGACTTTATTAGTTACAAAATCTGTTTGTGTTGTTAAGGAGAGAAACACAGTAGGGTCTAGGTACTTCTATTCACTGGCATTAAGTCTCATGTTTTCATTAAGATCTGTTACAAAAACAGAAGGGATAGTGGGCAATTTCTTGGCTGAGGTGAAGACCATGAATTTAGTTTTCTCAGGGTTATTTAATAGCTTGCTAGGTGGGGGCCAGGTACATAACTGATTAAAGTTGTCCTGTAACTTGGTTTGCAGGTTAGACTGGTTTTACTGGATTGCAGGAGCAGCATATCATCTGCATACATCATTCATTTAAGATTTGGTAGTGCTAGGGAGATGTAATTGACAAATAGGGAGAAAAGTAGAGGATCTAGCAAGAACCTTGCAGTACATCTGTGATAAGTGTACCAACAATATAAGATAAAACGTTTCTATGGACTTGTAAGGTTCTGTCTTTTAGTTATGTCAACAAAGAGATATGAATTCCCTGCTAACAACAGTACTGACAACACCCCCTTAAGCTCAAACTCAGTGGTGCGAGACCTAGGAACACAGGTAGATAGCAATCTGAACTTCAACCATCAAGTTTCTATTGTGGTAAGGAAAGCATTCTACGTTGCTCACCTCATAAGTTAGGGTATCACATCCAGGTTATTGCTCATCTAGTCAGGATACAATAGATGAGTCTTTGTGGGTTCTGTTCAAGCAGCTTTATTATGTACAAACACATCACGCTAGAAGCTTACTGACTTTAACTTAGATAACTTATATACAAACTAGTTATTGCATTCATACATGCTCACTCTCTGGCTGTACTCACAAAATGCCACTGGGTATAACACGTGTCTGCTACCTATATATGCACATTTAGTCCTTGATATGCTTCTTAAAGATACAGCACATACACACTGTTCTACATCCTCCCTCTTTGAGAAATAAATCATGCAATGCTATGAATCTCATTTGGCATGCAACTATATAAATAGTGCTTTGTCATGCAATTATACAGAACTCGGTACATACATGCAGTTATGTCCATGTCACTGTCTGGAAATACGACCAAAACATGTGACATAAAACTGAGAATTAGATTTAAAACTGGAACTGTCTCTGTTGAATGTTCAACCATGTGAATATCCGGAACTTCATCAGGAATGGAAGTAGAGGTTAAGACACGTTTTGGCATGGGAACAATGACTTGTTCTGAGATCTAGGGTCTGTATCACAGGAACAAGGCTGCGATAATCATTCTGGTACAAGAAGAATATATCTGCAATTTCTCCTGTACTCCACACACTCAGATTCTACAAAGTAGGATCTCGGCTCAGTACATATAGCTGTAACTTGACCAATCTGGTCGAAACCGTTCGCTGTTTGTATCCTCACTGTCTCTCCTTCTTTTAATGGATGAAGAAATCTGCTTGATTTATTATAACTGGACTTCTGGATACAACTCTTCTTGAATAATTGGGCTTTGATGGTTTTGTTGTTCTTAGCTTTAGGCCTCAATAAACTGGAACTAATAGGTATCATAGGTAACATTGTTCTGGTTTGCCTGGATAGAAGTCTTTGAGCAGCTGAGCCAAGTATATCATCACAGTGTATGTTTCTGAGATTATGTAAATTCAAAAAGAGATCAGTATTGTCATGCTTTGACCTTTCAAGTAATTGCTTTGCACTCTGCACTGCACATTCACCTAGTGCATTTGACTGTAGATATTTAGGACTGCTAGTAACATGTACAAAGTCACATTCTCTTGCAAATTTCTGAAACAACTGACTAGTAAATTAAGTAACACTATCAGAAATAAGTTTGTGTTGACTACCATGGATTGAGAAATGATGTTTCAACTTAGTAATAACAGCAGTGGATGTTAGATTAGGTAGTAGATCAATCTCAAACCAGTTCGAATAAGAGTCTACCAATACCAAGTAATGCTGATTCTTCCACTCAAAGATATCAGTGGCTACTGTTGACCAAGTTAGTTCAGGAACTTGACTTAGATGAAGTGGTTCTCTTTGAAAATGCAGTTTAGTACTATTGTATACTGAACAAGAAGAAAGTACTTTATCAATGTCTTTCAGTAATGAAGGCCAAAATACTAGTTCTCTCACCCTTCTATTAGTAGATGCAGAACCTGGGTAACCATGATGCAAAATATGGATGTAAGGAAGCAGGAACAACAATTCTGGAACCTATAAAAATAATGCCATCTTCCATCAACATCTCATCTCTGTAAGAAAAATAGGTTTGCACTTCAGGTTGTACACTAGATTGCTTTGACGGCCATCCAACATTAATGTAGTGGTTGAGCTTTTGCAAAATTGAATCAGTCTTTGTATGATCTCTCAGCTCATCAAGTCTAGTGGTAGAGAAATTACATACTGCCATCATGTTCATAGGTTCATAGTGTCAAAGTTAAAATTCTCTGCATGAAGCTGTTCCATTGTATTTCTGGGCGATCTGGATAAGGTATCAGCCAGATAAAGTTTGCCTTTTGCAGAGACCATTTTGAAGTTGCACTTTTGCAATGTGAGCATCAATCTTTGTAATCTTGCTGGAGCTGAATGCATAGGCTTCTTTAGAATAGTAACTAGAGGTTGGTGATCAGTTTCAATCTGAATAGCTTGATCATAGATATAATCATGAAACTTTGAGCATGCAAATACTATTGCCAAAAGTTCTCTCTCAATTTGAGCATATTGTATTTCAGTTTGGGTAAGTGTTCTGGATGCATAGGCTACTGGTCTGCCTTCTTGAAGAATAACTGCACCAAGACCAAATTTTTATGCATCACAGGAAAGAGTGACTGGTTTATTGACATCATAGTATCTCAATGTAAGTGGGGTGGCAATGCTCTGCTTAAGATTTTCAAATGCCATCTGGTGCTGTTTCATCCAAGACCATGTAACATTTTTGCATGTCAGCTCTCTTAATGGTGCTGTCAACTCACAGAAGTCTGCTATAAACTTGCCTAAATAGTTGTCCATGCCTAGGAAATGCTGTAGAGCTTGAATATTATGTGGTGCTGACATCTCAAGAATAGCTGCTTGCTTGGATGGGTCTGGTCTTAAGCCAGTGCTGGTAAATAAATTACCTACATATGTGACTTCTGGTAGTCTGAATTTACACTTCAGAGGATTGAACTTTAAGTTCACTACATGTGCTCTGTCTAGAACTCTCTTTAGGTTTCTGTCATGCTCTACTTCACCATTGCCGCCAACCAATAAATCATTTACTATTACGGCACAAGGGTAACCTGATAATATTTACTCCATTGCATGCTTAAAGACTTCACTTGGAGAATTTATTCCAAATGGCATCCTTAGCAATTTGTATCTGCCAAATGGGTTACTGAAAGTAGTCAGTAATGAGGATTTGTGATCAAGCATCACT
Source organism: Protopterus annectens (assembly GCF_019279795.1). Classification (NCBI taxonomy): domain Eukaryota; kingdom Metazoa; phylum Chordata; order Ceratodontiformes; family Protopteridae; genus Protopterus; species Protopterus annectens. The sequence goes on from NC_056743.1 coordinate 188,996,671, forward strand.
TGCCAAAATGAACTTTTTGCATCCAAGACAGAAAAAACAGCACCATTCGGTGTCAGAGCTGTGACCCCTTCAACTGTACGCATTGCATGATATGGTCTTTTCAATGCTTTGTTCATATCTCTTGGGTCAATACATATTCTGATTTCATCTGAGCCTTTTTTGTGAGCTGATCCCATGGACGACACCCATTCAGCTGGTTCTGTAACTGGACAAATTATATCTTGCTGTACCATTTTATCCAGCTGAGCTTTGACTTTATCCTGCATATCTATCTTACCTTTTCTTACTGGTCTGACTATGGGAGTGACCTCTGGGTCCAACTTCATGGAATACACAACTGGTAGTTTGCCCAACTTGTCATCGAAAACATCAGCATACTCTGAGAAAATGGCTTCAGAAAAATTGAAACTAGGATATGCACTTATATGATGAACCTCTTTGGTAAAAGAAAGTATATTCATTCTCACACTGTCTCTAAAACCCAATAATGACTATACAAGTCTTCAAACTACATAGAATAACAAGCTGCAACTGTTCTTAGCCAAATGACATGAAAGCATTACTGAGCCTTAGGTTTGAATTTCTTCACCTCTGTAAGCAACAAGTTTTGCACTACTGGCCACATCAGTTCTCACTTTAGCAAATGTGTCTGCTCATATAACATTGCACTTTGAACCAATGTACGCTTTAAGCTTGGTGAATTTACCATTGATCTGAACAATACAAAACAATTTGCTCTTTGCCAACAAATTCACTGCATCAGCTCTCTCACCAAAAGTTGCACTGCAGTGGGGCAGGGGCTATATTCCATTTTCAACCAAATGAACTTCGACCAAGTGAGCTTTCAGTCAAGTGAGCTTTCAGTGAAGTGAAATGCCTGGAATCATTTTCAACTAAGTGTAATTCGACCAAATGTATGGAATCCCTATATGTATATATATATATATATATATATATATATATATATATATATATATATATATATATATACATACATATATGTAAAACAGTTTGACATAATAAATCATTGTGAAATTTGGGTTTCAATTGGAAATGATGAGGCAATCAGTGGATATTAAACTAATGAAGTGGGAGCAAAAAGAAACTTTTTTGGGAGCCCAAAGGGAGGACTGATGGCATTTGTCATAGTAGCTAGAATACTAAATATCAAATTAATATTAAATGTACTTCTTGTGTTCTAATAAAGGTAATATATAGGTTCAAGAAGTACATTTTCTTGAACTCATATCTCCAGTGTAAGAAAATGCTAATACATCAGATGAGAAAATCTAGTCTTAAGTATGATATATCCTAATAAATCTACACAGAAATATTAACTGGACAAATATCATAATTTGTAGTGATTTCAATGTACGAACAGGATAGTATAAGACATTTTCAGGTTATTTAGGTAAAAAAGTGAGGCAGTCACAAGACCTGCATGTTAATAAAAATGAGAAAATTAAAATTTATAGAAAAAGCAATTTGTGAATACTTAATGAATGGAGAATGAAATAAAAATGAAGGGATATGTATCTATATCAAACTATTGCAAATCAACCATAGATTATATATTAACATATTTAAAACATTTAATTAATGCACATATCAAAGACAGAATGGAGACTGATCATGTGCCAATATGTGGAGTGTATTCTATAACAGAAACAGAGGAAATTTCAGAAAGACGGAGAAGATTTTATGAGTAGAAAAGTAAGTACAATCTAGTTTTGTTAAAATGGTTTGACAATGAATGTAAAGAAAAGCAAACCATAATGAAATTAAAAATGAGAAATTGGTTAAAATATAACATTAAGAAAGAACTTAATATTTTTAAAAATTAAAATGAAAGTTTTAAAGGGTTGCTAAAGGAAAACATGCAATTCAGTTGGAAATTATGAGATATGATGTTGCAGGCTACAAAATTAAATAATACAAAGATGTACTGGCATTGGCGATTAAGTTATCTTAGTATGAATAAAAAGCCTGGAATGAGAACTGGTATAGCAGTAAGGAAATTTGGAGAGATTGTGTTAAAAACAGTTAAAAAGAAAGGAAGACAAATGAAAGGACATGTATGGCATCACAGAGAAAGACAAAAGTGGATTCATTTCAAGGTTTAACCATAAAAAAATGAGAGAATAATATCACTGAAAAATAACAAAACCCATGTCCAGCTAGTGTAGTAAATGAATGCTACAAACAATCCTGCTGTACATGGCAATGAATCAGACAAGTAATCAATTGGAAGTTTTTTGGTTTCCTGCATATAATAATTCTAATTTATGAAAAAGTAGAAATGTTTATTCTAACAATTATTGTCTTATAACCTTACTGGATGGATCATTAAAACATTTGATAACAGTTATAATGCAAGAACTAAAAGAAAAAATAAGTTGGGGTGCTATTGATATTAATTTGCTTATATTAACAAGACAGTTGCAATTAAAGGATGTCATTTATTAAACTATTTAATTGAAAAGTATGTCAAACATAAAGGTCAAGCTCTTTTTACAGCATTTATTGACATGGAAACTTAAACTGCCTTTCATAATGTAAATACAACTATGTTATGGAAAGTTATGAAAATAATGAAGGAAAAAGGGTTCTCCCCAGCACTAATCTCACTGATAATTATATGATGATGATAATAATACTGCTCAGATTAAAAAAACTAAAATGTGTCGATTATCAAATGAACTGAAATTAAATAGGAAGTTAGGCAAGGTTATTTGCTAGTGCTCTTGTTATTCTTAATGTATATGGATACAGGTTTTGAAAGCTGTAATGGAGAAAAGACAGACATACTAAAACTCAGTAGTGTTCCACATGCTATAATTTGTTATACAGAATTGAGAATCTGATGGAAAACTTAAAAACAATAATTTTAAAAAAGTAATAAAGACTAAAGCAAGTTCATAATCTTTAAGAGTAAGGAAATGAAATGTCATCTTCATAGTGAAAATTGAAAATTAGAAACGGTAAAGAATATAAAGTATTTAGCACTGATTTTTGAGGAAACTGGAAAATTTAATTTACATACTGATTATTTACAACAGAAAATTGAAAAATAAATGTATAATATATACTGAGTGGACAAGAAACTGGACAAGAAAACAAAAAACATGCTGACAGCAAGAAGGTGTAAAACTGAATCAGCAATATCATATAGTATAGAAATATGGGAGACAGGTTTTAAAGGAAATATTTAGCAAAATATATATAAATTAGTCAGGTATATTTTTCAACTGGCTCCAACATCCACCAAGACCTATGTTAGAGAGACATTTTTATTAAGATCAGAAAAAGACATTAGTGAAATGTGTTTTGATGAGTTGGATAAGGATTATGAGAATTTAATTAGACAAAATTGGCTAGAGAAATAAAAAAATGGAATTGGATTTTTTTTATAATTCACAAATAGATTAGTTAAATAAAAATTATGGAACTAATAAGCAAAGAGTGGAAATCACACAAAGTGAAAAATTAAAACAGATATTCTGATTTGTTTGTTGTGGAAATTAACTGATGATAATATTAAATACTTAGAGGTATTAGAAAACAGAATCATCTTAAAGAGTTATAGTAAGTATATTTTTTGAGTTGTATGATAGTAATGCGATAAGAAGATATAAGAAACAATGATCTGTGTACAAGTGGTATGATTGTGTAAGAATGTTTAAATTATGTACTTTGTTCCTCTGAGAAAACTATGGGAATTAAAAAGAAGGCATTGTAAATAGTTTGGGTCCAGAATATCAGAAAATCTGACATGGAAATTCAAACGAATTATGTGATGCACGGTTTACAATGTCATATAGTAATACAATTTTGGAAGAGACAAACTGGATTAATGAAAACTATAAAAGAAGAATGAGGATGAAGTTGATAACAGGCAAGCAATGTACATACAGACATTTTATATTTTTGTTTTTATTTATGCTTTGTGTATGTATTATTATAAATTCTAAAAACCACTGATTGATAGGTCACTATGAAACAATAAAAAAACTTCTATTACTATATAAATATAGGTCACTATAAACAACTAGGTAAGTGAAACTTGATGTTAGGAGCATGTACGAAAAATGCAATATTGACCTGGGCTACGGGTCCAGACTTGTTGTTGTGTCTTTTGGCTTTTCCCGGTTAGGGGTCGCCACAGCGGAACTCCGGTCTGCTGATGATTGGTAGTTGATTTTTACGTGCCGAGTTACCAGCCCTGACACACAACCTTCAATGAAGGTACGGCCATTCACGCATGTCACCACGCAGAAGATGCTCTAGCTGAGAATCGAACCAGACAGCATCTTACTTTGAGGTGACAACACTACCACAGCACCACCACCGCGGGTGGCTATGGGTCCAGACTATACAGATCTAAATAAACTCCAAATTGCACAACCACAGAAAAGAATCATAAACTCAGTCTTCCCAGGCTCCATTTCATACTTTCATATATATTCCATGCCTTACTTTCCTGACCATCTACAATAACTGCAATTTGAACAAATTTACATGCACACTCTCAATAATTTCAAAGAAAGGATAGTAATACCTTTCAGTAATACAGCCCCTTCTTTTTGGCTTGAGGTAGCTCACTTGCCACCATTCCAAATGCAAATCTGGAAAAGGCTAGCTACTGCTGTATACTTAAAAGCAAATAAATGATATGAACTGATAGCAATTGATAGCATAGCAGAGATGAATATCAGAAATTAGTCACCAAAAAGTGATAAATATCTATAGTAGTAAATTAACTAATGTATATATTTTATCTTATTTGTAAAACTGCTTTATGCTATAGAATGCATAAAGAACTGTTAGTGTTTTATTACATTAATGGCTTTGTTTAAAAATGAATGAGAAGTGTGTTTTAAGATACAAATATTTATGCATTTAGGTGTTTTTCAGTTATTGCCTCTGACACAGCTGCAGTGATGTTATATATTTTAATGATGGCACATAAAAGTATTTTTCATATTCAAGATTATGTGATGCAATACCTGACACACAATGGTACAGCAAGATCTGAATGCATATCAGGCAAATCAGGGTAACAGAATATACAAATAACTGAGTATTTATTAAACAATAATGACTTAGGTTCCACAAGACGTTCATGTAAAGAAAGTATGTTGTTTGACTTCTGAGTCATTAATTATGAATTAAGTACTCTTGTTTAAGATAAGATGTAATATGCAACTCAAACTACACTTTTTGTTTTAGCAGACTTAGAATTCAAATCATACCTCCAATTCATATATGTGACATATTTTTTTCTCTATAAAGCTTAAAAAAGATCTCACTGATTTATTAAGTAAGGTATGGTTAAATAAATGTATTATTCAACATACCCTATATCAATTAACAATTAAATAAATACTCAGCCATCAGCATTTCAAATTCAAATAAAGTTCTTCACTAAAAGATAGTTGGGCAATACAGTTTAAGAGTTAAATATAAAGGGAGATAAGTAATTGCACAAGGAAAATGAAAATAAGAATTTTGAAGAGATAGGTTGCATAAAAAGTAAGCTTGTCTACCTAGATAAACATTTTCTAACTGACTCTATCTAAAATAAACACTGTCCTCTGTGCTATTTGAATTTCCAAATGGTAACAGGCAGAGCCTAATAAAGCAGACTTACAGCTTTAGAAAACAGGTCCTTAGCAGACAAAAACAAGGCAAGAATGACCAAAAGAAAATGGCTAACAAGCTATTTCTGCCACCTAGCTCATGACTAAAAATTCAAGTAAACCAGTTGTCTTTCTGGAAAACTCTATCATGTAATGCAAAACATATACCTAATACCATCCCTGGTAATCAGAGTAAGGTTGGGTGTGGGGCCCAACTGCACTTCTCAACAGAAGAAAGAAGTTACCAAAAAAATCTTTCAGTTTGTTTTAAACAGCTAACTACAGCTCTGTAGCAAAGCAAACCTTTGTCATATGCCATCTTTAGGACATACTTTTGCATTTTCTATTTTACATATCTAATGTGTGTTATGTGTTATAAGTATGCTATATTTCAAAGAACACAGTGGCAAACTTTGCTCATGTTTTTAATACATTTTACAGGAAAAAATCAAAAATGTTATACATCTTTTCATATTACTGAAAAAGTTGCAGTTTCTGTCACACATTTACATTTCACATTTTGATATGATGTTACTAACAAAATAGTAGTACATTTGTATACAGTCCTCACACATATTCCCCCATGTAGACCTCAGGTGAGTTTTCATGAGCTACCTTCACGAAAACAAAGCTTGAGTTGCAGGTGCTTCCCTTAGGTACTGTACACACTTCCTTCTCTTAGAAGGTCATCTGAATTTGCATCTTTGATAATATTGTGCAACTGAGTCCTTGCGAGAACATCATTCACTCTTTTTCTTTACGTACAGGTTAATCTAGGGGACCACTTACCTGATGATAATATTGTAACTCAATGTGCAAATATTTTTGGATTCATGGGGCTCATGTCTATATGCAAAAAGGAGATGGGGCAGTTATTTGTCCCACTTCTGCAGCAAAAGCTATGCAAATGTTCTCAACATGATCTTCAAATCCATAACCCGCAGAATGTAGTAAAAGACGTTTCTTTATTCCATACCAGTTCAACAACCAGGTCTGACCTGACATTTTTACCGATATATATATATATATATATATATATATATATATATATATATATATATATATATATATCAGTATTTCTACCTTGCAGAAAAGTTCTAACAAAGCATTTGCCACCTTCACTGTCTCATCAGAGGACAAACTCACTGATGCAGAATATCTAGTAGCATAGGGCACCGCTGCCCAGATATACCTACAACCTGTGACACTTGGGGACTTGGAGACCCCACAATATGAATGAATACCAAAATAGTTCCTTGGTAGCAAGTGAAGACATCAAAGCAGCCTTAATTTTATTTCCTGCCTTACCACAAGTTTTGTACTGCAAACAAACACTTATTGCAGTATACTGTCACATCCATAACAACAATTGGTCAATAGACATTTTCCATATGCCTCCTTTTTTATCCTTTATTCCCATATCACCTAAAAAAAGGAATATGACAGACTATGACCAGATGTATCTCCCCTGTCTTTTCTTTAAATCTCATTATGTACTCTTTCTTGACTTGTCCACATAAGGTGGGTGTGCATTATATTTTTATGTGTATATATAAAATACATTTTAAATATATGAACATATTACTCATACTATGCCATATTTAATAATGTGTCATGCATGCAAACTTCCTTAATTTATGACAATTTTTTTGTTGAATGTCTTGTGACCTGAAAAGGGTGTCTCGACAAGTGTACTTACCTGGTTAACAAATAAGTAAATAAATAAATAAAGTAAAATAAATACTACCCATGGTTATGCTCTCAGTACTTTATGGTAGTATGGATCAGTAGTTGTTTCTAGACAGCCCAGTTGCTGTACCATTTCTCCCTCTAGCCTTCTTCTATCTATTTTTTCTACAATAACTCCTTGTCTCTGTATATGGGCTGTCCCTGCCTTGAAGATTAAGTGCCTTCTTAGCTATTCCTTCATATTCTCTAAAAAAGGGTCTAGGAACTGAGTCTGTCTCAACTTTTTCTTTGCAAGCAGCCTTAATTTCCCTTCCAAATGTTATGGTTCATATTAAGGCTTGCTGGTACCATTTAACTCCTTTCTTGAAGTAACCTAATCTGAGGGAATCCCAAGCATCTTTTGACACCTGTGTCTCACATTTAGATTTGCCACTATTAAACAATTCCTTTGAAATAGCCATATTACTGGCATCTCTTTGAGTTGTGGGCTCTGGCTGGATCTCCCTAGCTATTGCCATCTCCATGTGACTACCCCATGCCTCGCTGTGCATAAATACATGTACAGAAGATACAACATCATCATCAAAATAATTTCCTATTACATCATCTGTTGGGATAGCATTAGACACTGCCATTTGCATGCTTCATTGTCCTCATTGCAAGTCCATGTAAACTTTGGCTAATAGAACCTAAAAACATATCCCTCTCAAAGTCCAAACTGGAGTCTACTTCCTAGGTATGTATTGCTCCTTTTAACACTGCAGGCTTAGCAATAGGTTTGTTTAATATTGTATCCATAGTAACAATGGACTTTTCCCTTTCAGAAGGCCATTATGCTAGTTTGGAGCAGCAGTTATTTCTAGACATTTCACAGTACCACTGTATTACCTCTTTTTTGCTGACTCCTGTGACTTTTGGTCCCCGTCTTGTTACTGTGGTAATGTGTAGCACACACTCATCATTTGGTTAAACTGAAAACGTTTTAGCCATATAAACTGAGCATGTCCTGGAACAAGTGAAATTTCTCTTTGTCTGTGGAACCAGCTGTGATGGCTTAGGCTGCCCCATGGGTTCCTTTATATGTATGTGTAGTATGGAACCAGCTATGATAGCTCAGGCTATCTCATGGGCTCCCTTATACATATGTGTAGTGTGTAATGAGCTGTGATAGCTTAAGCTGTCCCATGGGCTCCTTCACACATATGCATAGTGTGGAAACAGCTGTGATAGCTTACGCTGCCTCATGGGCTACCTCATATATATATATATATATATATATATATATATATATATATATATATATATATATATGTGTGTGTGTAGTGTGGAATGAGCTGTGATAGTTAGGCCGCCCCATGGACTGCTTCATGCATATGCATATTGTGGAATCAGTTGTGATAGCTTAGGCTGCCCCATGGGCTCCTTTATATGCATGTGTAATATGGAACCAGCTGTGATAACTCAGGCTGCCCCATGGGCTCCTTTATATATATGCATAGTGTGTAACCAGCCATGATAGCATAGGCTGCCCCATGGGCTCCTTCATACATATGTGTAGTGTTGGGTACTCCCACCTTATACAGTTGTGACTTCCTGTCTACATCTTCAGTAGTGTTACATTAGTGTTACATTCCCAGTTTGAATACTACATTCTCATATTCTCAGTCAAAGTAATAAATGGTTTTCTCCCTTTTCACAGGGTCTTCCAACATTTCAAATAAAGAAAATAAACATCCAGTTACATAGCTAGCTACACAAGTAAGTATGTGGTTCTTAAACAAATTCACTGACATAAACTTCTGTTTTTCTTTTATGTTATCATCAATGTTTCTATTAGTGCCAGGTGCTAATTTATATTACTCACACAAAGCACACTGTAATTTAACATAATTTATACAAGCCTCATTACTTAGCTTATGTACAACATGCCAAGCCCTGCCTGTCAATGGAAGTGTTAAAATCTCATGCCAACATCTCCCTCCCACCTCCTAACTCAATTGCTTCTCATTCTCACACTACTTCCTTCTCTTTTTACTGTCTATCTCTTAACCTCATACGAACAACCACTATACTCCTCCACCCCCTTTCCCGCAAAATATACTTCTACATCAACAATTGACACTATTCCAATCTCTCTAAATATTACATCCTCACCCATCTACATAGTTCCCAAATTTCACAGACTTACACCCATTAAATATAATCATTCCAATAACAAAAAACAACCTAACCATTCTTACAAACTACTTTATCATAAATATATTACTCACCTTCACACCCTACTTGATGGAGACATACACCCAAACCCTGGGCCTATTCATACCTCGACCACTGACAAATATACCCCAATTAACAGTTGCACCATAACCCCTTCCAAGCCAGAAAACTCTCTCCTCATAGCACATCTCAATATACGCAGCATTAATAATAAAATCCCACACCTTCATGCCCTACTAGATGTCCACCAATCTGATATCCTATGCCTATCTGAAACATGGCTTAAACCCACAATCAAAGACAATGAAGTCACCCCTCCTGGTTATAATATCATTAGAAAAGACCGTACTACCAAAAAGGGAGGAGGGGTTGCAATCCTCCATAAAACTACACTTCAAATTAGTACCTTTGACCTCAACCCACCCTTAGACAACAAAGCTGAAATTCTGATCACTAAACTTCAGGTCAACCCTAATAAAGCCATTAATGTCATCTGCTATACCTACCACCTGGTAACAATATTAACACCTTCGAAAATATCCTGAATTGGCTTACTATCAACCTCCCACAGGAAACTATAATTCTAGGTGACCTTAATATTGATTGGCAGTCCTGTAATAGTTCACACCCTTCTACCCATATCAACCTATATGGCTTTACTCAAACTATCAACTCCTCTACCAGAACTCACAAGCCCAACAACAAAGAAACTATCCTGGACTGGATACTTACTAATAATCCTCTACATTCCTACAAAGTAGGAACCCTCCCAGATGATCTAAGTGACCACTCCCTAACCTATTTTATTAGATCTAAAACCAACCTTACACATCCCAATACTGCCAGAACTGTTCGCTCCAAAAAACAATTTAACCATGATCTATTCCTTACAGAACTTAAACAATGCAATTGGACACCTCTAAAATATCTTCCACTTGATGAAGCAATATCATATTTTAATTCCACATTCTTATCCATCCTGAACCACCATGCCCCACTATGTTCTATTAGATGTAAAGCTAAATCAGCTCCCTGGCTCTCAAACACTTCAAGGCATAAAATCCATCTGAGAAACAAAGCTTGGGTTATATGGCATTCTACAAAAAACCCATTAGATCACTTAATTTTCAAACAACTAAGAAATGACACTAAAAAAGCCATTGTACTAGATAAAAAGAACTTTTACCTCCAAATACAGCAAACCCATGTTAATAAACCACAAATGTTCTGGAAAAGCATTAACAAACTTCTTCGTCCAGGACAATCAGTCACCCCTAACCCTCTAGGCTCGAACCCAGATAATCCCATCGACACTGCCAACTCCTTTAACTCCTTCTTTACCAATGCCATCTAATCTCTTGCTAGTCATCTTACACCAGACATTGCAAACCTTCCTAATTCATCTGTAAATCCTCCACCTTCCTTTCTATTCCATCCAGTGCCCACATCCACTATTTGCTCTCTACTACGTAAACTTAAACCTTCCACCCCCTCAGCTGACCAACTCCCAGCAGAATACCTTCAAATAGGTGCTAAATCTATAGCCTACCCTATATCCATTCTTATCAATAGAACCATTAGTGAAGGAAATATCCCATCCATCTGGAAGATTTCCTATATCATTCCTCTACACAAAGGTGGGAACTCAAATGATTTCTCTAATTTTTGTCCCATAGCCTTGCTATCTCCCCTCGCAAAAATTATGGAAAAGTGTATTCAGAAACAACTACTCAACCATCTGTTCCAAAATAAACTTCTGGCTAAATGTCAACATGGCTTCAGACCTTACCATAGTACCACTACTGCCTGCTATCTTTTACAGATTGTATTAACAATAATCGTAACAATGGCTTTCATTCATCAGCAGTATTTGTTGATTTATCCAAAGCCTTCAACATGGTTCATCACCACCTGCTCTTACACATCATGCAATCTCTGTCCTTAAACCCATTAACTATCAACTGGTTCAAATCTTACCTTGATAACAGGAATCAAGCAGTACTCTGGCACAATAATCTATCAAATCTCCTACCTATATCCCTTAGTGTCCCTCAGGGCTCCATATTAGGGCCACCCCTATTTTCCATCTACACTAATGATCTTCACTCAGCAATTCCTTACTCTACCTGCATTCAATATGCAGATAACTCCATCATTATCTGCTCAGCTACCTCTCAAATTGAACTGCAAACCTTGACCCAGAATGCATTTAACACTGTGGAACAATGGTTTACTAACTGCTGCCTCCTCCTTAATCCCAAGAAAACAAAACTGCTACTCTTCTCCCCAACACGTAAGTCCACCCCCATACAATTTTCACTTACATCCAACAATGGTACTGTTATCTCTCCAGACCCAACTACCAAGCTCCTAGGAATAACTATTGACAACAACCTCAACTGTGACACACATATTAACACCACAATAAAAACTTTCAACAAGAAACTTGGATCCCTCTATAGAATCAAACCTTTTCTCACTACAACAGCCAGGACTGCTACAGCCAGAACTCATCTCTACTCTACTCTACTCTACCCCTCACCCATATTCACAAACCTTTCTAAAACCAACATTAACAAGCTCACTGTATCATATAATAAGATTGCTAGATTTGCTGCTGCCTCCCCTTACCATACTCATCACTGTCTAAACCTTTTACAACTTGATTGGTTAGAATTTCATCAGCATCTTCATCTTTTTCAGCTTACTATTGCCCATAAAAGCCTGTATCAACCCTCAAATACTCCTATTCTCTCAAGACTACTTACCCCCTACCATAATCCTAAACACTTACGCTCAGCTAATAAACTACTGTTTAACACCTGTAGAGCTCATAACCTAGCAGGTGACTCCCTCTTCTGTAACACTGTTGGTAAACTATGGAATCTACTACCTACTGAACTTACAACTCTCTCTTCTCATGCACTTTTCAAAAAGAAGCTCAAGCTTCATCTAAAAAAACACTGGTTATGTTCCTGTATTACCCCTGACTAATTGCTTTATCCTCTAGCATTAACCACCTGCATCAACTTCCATTCACTTTCTAACCTTTTATTTATATTTTCTGAATCCTGGGACTTCAGTCTTCATAAGTCTTCTTAAGTCTTCACATATATTTCCTTTTTATCAACATTGGTAACTGCCTTCCACACTATGCATTGTATATATTCTATGATGACTTTTTTTAAAACCTTACTTTAAATGTTTTTATCATATTATTCTCTAGATGTTTTCATGACCTTATTTAAAAATGTGTATCTTTTATTTTTATTATTATTATATTTCTCTTCTTTTCTATTTTGCCATTTTATATGTTGTTATTGTTTTTTATCTATATGGTTTTGCACATGGAGCTTTTCTCCCCGGGCTTCTACTGAAAATGGACATTTATCCAGCTAGACTAGCCCGGTCAACAAATGTAAAATAAAATAAAATAAAAATAAAATAAAATAAAGTAATTTCTCCTTTTCAGTTTGGTGTTGATTTTACGCACATTCAAATGTCTGCACAAAATCAGTCCCTTCCTTATACTGAGGAAACAAATTAGCATTGACCTTAACCTACAGCTAGGTTTTCACCTCCATTACTTATGTGCATCTGATTAAGGTGGAGGCTGTCCTTCTTATACTGACACTGTTCTCTGTGGCTTCATCCTCCATCTCTCGTCTCTCTCTTTGTGTTTCAAGATGTTTCATCCTCTCAGCTGCTTCAAGACATTTCACCACCAGCTGAAATTCCACTTTCCTGACTTCAAGCTACATTCTGAGGTCATCTAGAGAAAGGAAATACAGTCCCTGCAAAGCTGTATCCAGGATCAGTGGGATGAACTTCAAAGGCACACAAGGTGGCCATCAACCTATCCTTATCAGAGCAGCATGCAGAAGTCCTTTTGTTTTGCACTCCTTAACTATCTTTAATACTAGTATCATAGCATATTCTTCAGAGCTCATTTTGCCTGCTTTCTTATTATTCTGAGTAACAAAACAAAATAAATAATGTGTAAGATACTTCTGTATATTAATATTGCAATTACAAGGTTGAATGCACCTTTGTTTACAAGACCGTTTTGCAGGTGAAATAAGTTCAGTTACAATATTCATAGCACTGTGAACTGACAGATTCAAATATAAAATAAATATAAATATAAAAAACATACAAATATGAATCATTATAGACAACTAAGTAAAATAAGCCTGGCTTTAAGACTATGTAGGAAATATGCATGGTTGTCGTGGGCCATGGGCTCATACCATCCACATCCAATCAGACTGCAGAATAAGCAACCACCTAGCAAAATTATAAACCCTAGTTCACACACCTCATTTCCAACTTTTCTCTGAATTTTGTGCCATACATAGCTAGATTATTCATAATTGTAATTTTACTAGATATTGCATTGGCAGATACAAACAGTTTCAAGGGAAGGCTAGTAATTTCCTGTTCCTGGCGCAATATAATTTAAAACTACCATTCTATTTCCATATCTGAAATATTCCAGTTACTGTTCCATGGTTAGAAAGTCATTACAAGAAATGATGACATAACAGAGTAGTAGAGCACAATCAGAGATGGCTACCAGCAGCTAATCACCGTACAATGGCAAATAACCTCACGGCAAATAATAAACAAGCAAGTAAATAGTCAGTTGCAAACTTTTAAAATTAAATATACATAATTCTTCATTAAACAATATCTGAGCAATACAGATTAAGAATTAGATAAATATAGAGATGAGTAACTGCTCAAGGAAACAGGAAATGACCAGTATGGTAGAGATAGGTTGCAAAAAAAAAGAAACAAAATTTGTCTACCCAGCTAAACATTTCCCTGCTGACTCTGACTAAAATTAGTTCTGGGAGTTCTGGGCCCAGTGTATTCTATCTGAGTTTGCAGATAATAGTAAACAAGGTTTACATAAAAGTGGACTTACAGCTTTGTGAAACAGTCTTACGTTAGCACTAAAACAAATGAAAATGACTACCTGGCTACCTCTGCCACCTAACCAGTCACCCAAATTCAGATGAGAAAATAGTCTTTCTGGTAAACATCATGATGTAATACAGAAAGTAAGGCTAAGTATATTGTTTTGTGTGTGTGTTTGTGTGTAAGAAAAAGTTAGCTTCTTTCAAAGCTTCACCTTTTGAATCTTGCAACAGCCTATCTGCCTTTACATGACAGAAAAAATTACAAAAATCATTTAATTTATTCCATACAATTAACTACAGCTCTGCAACAAAGCAAATGTTTGCCTTATGGCAAGACTTTTACAACATTTGCTGTTATCCATATCTATTGTATATCATGGGCCTGGATCAGAATAGTTACTGTGAGGTATATGCCTGCTGGACATCTTGGAGTAACCATTTCCAGTTCAGAGATAGTCCCACCGTGGTGCTGCACCACAATGCGCTGTCTCTCTATGTGCTACTGCAAATGCTATGGAGGTAATGTGGGGGATCAGCCTATGCTAATTAGCTACATGCCTTCCCTCTGCTTTTATGCAGCCAAGCAATTCAGAGAACTGCTCGTTTGGGTTAGTTGTCTTGTCTGAACATGTTAATGAACATGGTCAAAAGCTTGCATTCACCCAGTTGTGTCAGAGGTAAGTCCTCTGGAGTTTAGTAGAGAGGTAGTGATGTGTGTGTGTGTGTGTGTGTGTGTGTGTGTGTGTGTGTGTGTGTGTGTGTGTGTGTGTGTGTGTGTGTGTGTGTGTGTGTGTGTGTGTCTGTCTGAGCTTTCACAGTAGGGGGGTTAGTTAGGAGAGAGGTAGGGTAGGTAGGTAGGTGTGTGTGTGTGTGTGTGTGTGTGTGTGTGATGTCTGTCTGAGCTTTCACAGTAGGGGTTAGTTAGTAGAGAGGTAGGGTAGGTAGGTGTGTGTGTGTGTGTGTGTGTGTGTGTGTGTGTGTGTGTGTGTGTGTGTGTGTGTGTGTGTGTGTGATGTCTGTCTGAGCTTTCACAGTAGGGGGGCTAGTTAGTAGAGAGGTAGGGTAGGTAGGTGTGTGTGTGTGTGTGTGTGTGTGTGTGTGTGTGTGTGTGTGTGTGTGTGTGTGTGTCTGTGTGTGTTTGTGTGTGTGTGTGTGTGTGTGTGTGTGATGTCTGTCTGAGCTTCCACAGTAGGTGGGTTAGTTAGTAGAGAGGTAGGGTAGGGTAGGTAGGTGTGTGTGTGTGTGTGTGTGTGTGTGTGTGTGTGTGTGTGTGTGTGTGTGTGTGTGTGTGTGTGTGTGATGTCTGTCTGAGCTTTCACAGTAGGAGGGTAGTTAGAGAGGTAGGGTAGATAGGTGTGTGTGTGTCTATGGGTGAGCGTGTCTGTGAGTGCAAGCAGGTGAGCAGGGCTGTGTGTGTATGTGGGGGGGGGGCATATCACTCTTCTACACTCCACTAGAATGCAAATCCCACAGAAGTAGGTGGAGTTGAACACTAGACATCAGAGGTACTCTTCATATCATCCCCTAAAGGTTCTTAAAAAGCTAATGAACGACATCCTCCATATAAAGGCCATGAGGCAGGGAGAACACTACTCACCCAGCATACTCTATATAGTGTGCTGTGTTGGCACATAAAAAGATTAAAGCCTCAGCACTCACAAACTGCTCTTTAGCTGAGGTTTAGTCCTCTGCACCACCATTTGACACCAGAGATGCATGTAAAATATTACTGTTAGTGTTTGGCAATAGAAAAGTAGGTAAAGTAAAAGGGGGAAATTATTATCCCTGCACCTTTGGCACAAAAGGCAGCTTATCAAACAGGAGCCTTAACCCCTATGCCAAATGAGGACTTATTGTAATGGGATATTTTGCACAAATTAAGAAGTCTGAAACTCTAATGTCTGGCATTATTCAATTGCAATGATCCATGAGTTACAAGAGACAGGGCATACATATGAGGCAACAACAGAAGTTTTCTGCAAAATCTGAGCAAATTGTGAGGGATGGGAATGTGCCTGTATAGGAGGAGACTTCAGAACAAAGGTGGGAGGACACTAGATGACACCAGAGAGAATTCTTAAACTATTACTTGAGGTCACTTAGAATGCTAAAAGAGCAGCACGTCTAGCATCATGATGCACTTCACAGTCACTAAGAAGTATTAAACTCTAATGTATGGCATTACTGACTGAATGTAATCATCTCTAAATTATGAAAATTAAAAGGATTCATCACAAACATTGTGTTAAGTCAGGGTCAGGTAAGATGTATGCCAATGTGTCTTTGGGAGGAAGAAAAGGGTACGTGTCTGTGCCAAAGTGATGTGTGGGCTGTTAGTGATGGGCGACCACAACAAAGTGCAGATTTGCACTTGCTGTACTTGAGTGATTCAAGGCATGTAAATGAGCTGATAACGAGACCTTTCTTCACTGGAGCAATTATGTCTCTGAATCACATTTCTCTGTATCATGGAAATGATCCCTTTTCATCGCAACTCTCATTGCAATAGGTGAAGTTCTCACTGAATTCCACGGTATATGTTTTCTATATGTATTTGATATATTTCTCAGAAGAATGTAGTTGCAAGCTTTGCAGATGTTTTTTGTACATTTTATAGAAGAAAAAGAAAAAGCTCACAAGTTTTATGCAATCTTCATGTTACTGAGACAGCCTAAGACCTCTGGAACTAGTAAGAAAGTTAAAGCATATAAATGTCAAAGAAATGATGGCTCTAACAACTGCTGACAAATCTCTAAACATTCTTTTGTTTCCAGAGCCTCTGCTAGTAATCACAGTCAACACCACAGTGATGTGGTACACAAACAAAGAAGAAGAGGGGATCGGTTCCTAGCATTTATATCACATCATTGAAATTACAAAATATTGAATCTGGTATGCTCGACACCATATCATCGATATTTTGCAACTTCAGACATAAAAAAGGAAAACAAAAAAGAAAAAAATTAAAACAACTAAACATTGCAAGCAGGGGGGCAAGCCTCCCTGCACCCCCCCATGTGGAAGGCTGCGCCCCCCCACACACCCCCACTACTTAAATATACCAACTCCGAGATCGCACTACTTTGCAGTAAACGGAAATCTCCCCTTACGGAGATTTCCGTTAAAATGTTCTATGTCTTTCACTTTTGCTGATATTGTGCTGACCATATCAACTTTGATATTTTCAATCTTCGACAATGTGATATAGACTCCGGTTCCTATCCCCCTTTGCAGACAAACTATGATAGCCTGAGAGCTAGACACTCAGTTCAGTCTGTCCTTCCAGGCTACTTATATTTTATCAGAACAAAACATATTGTAGACAAGCTGTGCAGGACCAAGATACACCCTTATAATTGAAGCTGCACAAAGAGTTTTCAGGATTTGGCTTATCTGTGAGGAACTCCTCAAGTCGATGTTTGTCTCCAGCCACATTTCATTCAACCTTAAAATCTCTGTATTAAACATTTTATCATTAGAGGTTAGCTTAGATACTCAGATAATTTGACTCTTAAACGATGTATTTCTGTAAAATTAGGTGTCAACTATTGAATTGCAAGTAACAATTGCTAAAAGTAGGCTTCATGTATATAAATAAATCATAGCATTTCAAATCAACATTCTTAGCAATGGAAACATCCAAAACATTGATTTTGTTTGTATTAAATTTAGTGTAAATTTTAGAAAAGATATAGTATTGTTCAGGAAGTTATAAATGTAAATAATTCATTCAGTTCAGCTATCCAGTTAACAAAATGTCATCCAAAAATGTATGTATAACTTTATACTATCCTTAAAAGGTGTGTGAGATACAAAATGCTGTTTCCAAAAACATAATATAATGTTTGCAAACATTGATGCTGTGACCATCACTACCCCCAGAAACCTGTTTATACTATTCACTTTCAAAGGATAGGAAATGGTTATTTAACACCAAGTCCATGAAATCACTACCAAAATAAAATCCTGATCAAAAAATGCTCATGAAACCACTGTGTACCCAAATTGTGTGTGTGTGTGTGTGTGGGGGGGGGGGGGGGGTAACTGAAAACAAATTTTGATATTGAAATTCCAGAATAATGTCAGGTAAAAAATCCTTGTCAGTAGAAGAATTCCTTGAGTTCCTTCTCAACAAATACTGCCAGCAGTTCCATTTTAGAGCCACTGGCAGCCACAATCAGTCTCAAATGTGGATTAAGAACACTTCTGTGTATTTTAGGAATTCCAAACATTGAAGGAATTATTGGTTTGCAGGCCTCTAAAAAGGTATACGCATCTTTGTTAACAATGTGTTTTAGCATTAAATCATAAAAAAACATCAACCTTAGTGTATGCAATACTGATTTTGTTTTTCAGTATAATAGGGTAAACATTCTCATCCATTAATAAATTAAACATTTTTGAACAATTATCAGCAAAACCCATTAAAACAATTCCCCTCCCTTGTCAGGTTTCATACCACAAATAGATATATCAGTTGACAGTGAAGTAAAGAGATTTGTTTCTTGTGCTGTAAGATTAAATGACATTTTAATACTCTAATCTTTCCTTCTCATACAATGTTCATAAAGGTTTTCAAACAGTGCCAAAGAATGATGCAAGGAAGAGTTGTACAAACTCCTTTACATAATTTTTTTGTTTACCCCTTGCCATTGTTCTCCCAAACAGGAAGTTAAAATTCAGTTTTTGTGTGGATATCTTCAAATCAATACTCAGTGCTCTCATTTCTGCAAGATGAGCATCTGAATTACACGCTTTTATGGTGAGTCATCTCCATTTGTTCTTTGTCAAAGATAGGGTAACACTAAGAAACATTATGCCTAAGGTTGTCTTATAGTTTAAATTGAGCCATACAATTCATCACCCTTTTTTCTTTCCCAAACCAAAAAATGAGGGAGAAAGACTTTTATACATTCTAGATATTCACAGGCAACAAAGATACTACATTTATGGGACAAAAAAAACAAACATTCGGGACTTCTGATCAACTGATTTTTTTTTCCTACAAAGGTAAGAAAAAGGGAAAAATTAATATCCAACCAGACAATTTCTAAATGTTTTTTCTTGTTATTGCTTTTTGTCATTCTCATCATAACAAAACACATCACTGGAAAGTCAGGGCTCACTCCTCCAGGGCTCTGGCTACAAAGTGGTGGACTCCAGAAATATTTTAGAGGTGGCAATTTGGTTATCTGTAAACACCTCTAACAAGTATGACAAATTAGATCTCATAAGTCCAGTATAGGCTTTGGAAGTACTTTTCTCCAGGCTTACCTGGACTTTGATACTTTTTCCTCCTCTCTTAAGCTCTGGTGTTCATCTCATACAGCTTAAACTACTGCAATAGTTATGTAAGTAAACTTACAGTAACAGTAGATGTTCAGACAAGTCAATATTGGAGTAGCCACACTCCCCTTCCAGCCCCATCTTTTTGCTATTTTATCCAGAGTATAGAATTGTATTATTGCTGCTCCTATCTGGCAGGGCTCTGGATTCCCTACCCACTCATTTTATACTGCTTTCCCTGAGCTGTATAGAGGCTACAGGGCTGGAAAGTACCACAATGCTTTAGCTTTTTGAGATTGGAGAGAGAAGGACAATTGCTCTCTAATATGATAATGACACCTTGCTATCTTTCCTAAATAATGGCACAAGTACTGATTTTGCAATTCATTTTGGCAAAGTACTTTCAAGGAAGTATACTCAAGAACAGAACAGTTTGTCATAAAGTCCGTTTGTTGTTGTTGTTACACTTTAGTTCAATATGCCTGTTCAGCAGACAACGAAGCATAAAACTCGAGACAGAGTCCTTATACAGACTTCTTTAGTGGTATGAATCTAAGGAGACTATTAAATGCTCCTCAAAGTTCAGATCAGTCTCATAGCAGTTTTGTGTGTTTTCTCCCTGAATATCTGGTCTAGCAGGAAAATATTTTCCTTTTCCCTCTAACAAATGATTGTCTCAAGCTTTTGAACTGCCCTTTTAACAGGACGACATCTTGATCTCCAATAATTTTGTTTCTATTATTGACAAGTTTGTTTATAAAGATTTCTCAGCTCTAACTGTTATACAGGTATGATTAAGACTACTGTTCTGTTTGGATGACATTTCTTTTATCAAGCCCTGGATTAGGACTGCTTGTTTTGATTTTATTATTGCACATTTGTATTCATACTTCCACTGTAAAAAAAGTTCAATTATAAATCTACAATATGCTTACAAACCTGCTTATTTTTATACAACATATACATTTTGGTAGTTTTTTAGTTTCTGCTTACTTTCTGAATTTTCAAGATAACTGCTGTTACCTGTGTGAGGGTTCTGATCTGAAGAACTTAATGATGTCTCTGTGTATATAGATATTTTGTGATATGTCATCTTTTTTATAGGGCATTGGGTGCTTTAATTACTTCATTCAGCCAGTCAGTTCAGGAGATTTACTCTGGATGTTTTTAAGTCTGCATCCATGATTCTACAATAAACAGTTATACAATTATGAAGGCTTAAATATGGGTGCACTAAATTTGGTTGAATCTACTTTTATTAAGCATTTGTTCAGTCAACACAATTTGGCCTGACATGAAGATAGCAGATATGCAAGATCGTACACAATTCTTGGTGTTAGGGAATATGCCCCTTCCTTAATATTGTGTGATCACGGAATTAGTATACATAATTAATAGGGGTTTGGGGGTGCAGAGGGTCTTGACCCCACAAAAAACAATATTTGTTTCTTTTTTTTCTACTTTAATGTTGCATGCGCTGAGGTTATTGCCTGGCACATATGTACTAATGTGTTGGTATTTGCATTGTCAGTGTTTTGTATTGATATTAGGAATATCGACATTTGGGTCTGCCAGTTATTTTAAGTAGACTCGTGAATGTGTGTGTGTGTGTGTGTGTGTGTGTGTGTGTGTGTGTGTGTGTGTGTGTGTGTGTGTGTGTGTGTGTGTGTCTGTGTGTGTGTGTGTGTGTGTGTGTGTGTGTGTGTGTGTGTGTGTGTGTGTGTGTCTGTCTGTGTCTGTGTGTGCATATATAGAGAGAGAGTAAACAGCATCAATCCCAATAAAAATTGTTTCATTCGGTGTCATTGAATGTGATCACTTTATGTGCTCCTGGATTGTTGCCTTCATTATAATCTACATGGCTTTTTATACAGAAAATTAAAAAGTATACATTACTTTTTACTTATATGTATAACTTAGATCTGATGAAGTTCTGAGAAGAGTGAAAACGCTCATCTTTTGTTTTTGCTTAATAAACCATGAGTTAAACAATCAATACTAGCTTGAATCCTGTGTTCTTGTTTGTAATAAGAATGCAAGATGATCTTTAACATGGATCTTACATTAGTATTTATGACAGTAGTCTATTTTAGCATGTCATATGCTGATATCATTCCTGTAGAACTAGTCTTCTCTTTTTCTCGGTTTGTTCTTCCTTAAGGAAAGTGTTTATTACCTTTAAGGTTGAAAAACTAAATTTCCTCGGAACTAGGTTTTATTGTCTAATATATATATATATATATATATATATATATATATATATATATATATATATATATATATATATATATCTATATATATAAGTCTGTGTGTACATATATATATATATATATATATATATATATATATATATATATATATATAAGTCTGTGTGTACATATATATATATATATATATATAAGTCTGTGTGTACATATATATATATATATATATATATATATAAGTCTGTGTGTACACATATATATATATATATATATATATATATATATATATAAGTCTGTGTGTACATATATATATATATATATATATATAAGTCTGTGTGTACATATATATATATATATATATATATATATATACATAAGTCTGTGTGTAGATATATATATATATATATATGTCTGTGTGTACATATATATATATATATATATATATATATATATATATATATATATATATATATATAAGTCTGTGTGTACATATATATATATATATATATATAAGTCTGTGTGTGTGTATATATATATATATATATATATATATATATATATATATAAATATATATATATATATATATATATATATATATATATATATATATATATATATATATAATTTCTTTTGGTGCTTCCTGAGAATATATGACATGTCTCCAGTAATCACTTCATTTTCCTTGTTTAGAACTACTAACTATGGATCACACTGGCTGGCAAGTGGAGCTGCAGAAAAACAGAGATAAAGATATGTAAACATGATAACATAACTGGCTATCATGTGAAAATATTCATCTGAGGATCTTTTGTGTGTGTGTGTGTGTGTGTGTGTGTGTGTGTGTGTGTGTGTGTGTGTGTGTGTGTGTGTGTGTGTGTGCACATATGTAGTGTGTGTTCAGGAGTGGACATATGCAATCTGCATTGCTTTTTGCCACACAGATAGAAAGCATTTCAACTACTGTTATTACCCACTGATTGTGTAGCTGGTAATACCTAATATGAGGCATAATCAGATTAATACATTATTGCTGAAACTATTAACACATTTAAATACCCAGAGGCATTCACAGGTCCAAAATAAAATTAGCCCTGGTTCGCTAATCAAATATTTCTAATTTGATTTATAATAATGCAGAATTTGGAAAATGTGCCTTGGCTAATAAACGCTTACATAAGACTTACTACGATTTGAGAACTGAATAAGATGAATAATTGTGAAACCTTAAAGTGTTGCAATTAGAGGTTTATAAATGGACATGCAGCCTCCAGAGACCGGTCTGCTATTTTTGCTAAAAGTAAATTTGGTTTCAAAGGGAACTGCACTTGCTATTCCATCAGTGGTGAATAAAGTAATGCAGAATTAGTCAAACTGTGCAACTAAATTCTCGATCCACATGCATAAAATAACAAATAATTATGTTCTATTTTCTGTGAAGAGTTGCCTATTTTCAGTAGGAATCCGTTTTTAAAGAAACACATTAGATTCATAATTATACATCCCATTCCGTTTACAGCTAAGCAAATTATGTGGAATAATTGCCAAGTTATGAGTTGATTTAAAGTATAACTGTGAAAAATGGAACAGTGCCGGAACAACTGCACAGTCAGACCCAAAACCTGAAATATAAAAGTGGATATGATATTTAGTGCAGCAGGACTAAACTAAACAGACACATTGTTCTCGTCTCATGTCAACTTCATTTAATGAAAGTGCTGAAAAGCATTAAAGCATTATGGTAATCTTAATCATTAATATTTAGTATGGCAGTATATGTGAATACATTTAAATGCATTGTAATGATGCTTAAGAGGACTAATCATATACTAAAGATCTGTCAAAGATTTGATATGGCCATTCTTTTGGAAAATCAAATCTATCTCTATGCATGAGTTGATATATACCCATAAATTGTAAAATCAACATGTCAAATGTGAAGTGATCAAACATACTTAGTCAATCAAAAGCAAATCAAAAAACACAGAAAAACAAAGTTAAACTTATTTTTTACAGGGAGGCAACCCACAACCTCTGATAATTACATATACATCAACTCCAAGATTGCAATATAGTGAAGGAAAGGGTAAAAACCCCAATCCTCACTGTACTACAGTCTTGCACCAAAAACAGCTGGTACATGCAATCAGCAAGTTTTCCATTACCTGTCATTTTTTTTTTTTGTCTTCAACAATTGGAACTCTCAACCAGCTATCAGCAACCCATATATATATGGCTTTATGTATAACAATTAATTACCACAGCCAGCTTTCCAGTCTGACATTCATATTTATTTACACGAAATTTCAACAGAAAGGGATAGTGCAGTTTAAAGCTGAAAAAAAACTGTTAAAATTCTCAGTATCGTAGATCTCAGTGGTACCCCTATAGGAATAACCATGTTCTTTAAAATATTTATGTTTGTGGCATTATCAGTCACTTAATTCCCATAACCACATTGAAAACTCCAGAAAAAAGATCAACTCTCTTTTATTCTAGTCCTGGAAAATACCTCTCTTTCTCTCCAGATCTGAAAGACCAGCAATAGGCAAAGGAATCCAACAAGCTCAACTTGAATATCATATCCATAGCCTCTAAAAAAATCCTCCACTCCACAATCCAGTGAAAACAAAACCTACAGCTTCACCTCCAACTCCTTTCCTCTGAAACACCACTGTACTACCCTCTACAAAGCCACATGGCTCCCAGTCAGGTATAGAGTTGAGATGCTCTTAGGGTCTCTTCTTTTCAAACTACTTCATCCAGGTCCCAAACTCCATAAAAAGCACCCACTTCAACCTCCACAACTTCTCCCAGTTGACTCCCTCACTCCAATCCCCCAAGCTAAACTGCACTGTATTGACCACTCCTCCATTCGTGTACTCCAAACTCTGGGAATTCCTCCCTCTCACCTAAAAAAACTCCTCTTTTCTTACTTTCATAGCACAGCTCAAACTACACCTCCATCAAAAAGCTGACTGCTAGTGCTTTTCCACTTGACTCATCACCTAACTCCTCCCTCACTTACATCACTTCTAATTCCATTCTATGTTCTTGTTTGATATATCTGTTGACTCAGTATAGGAGGTGCCACTGTGCAATAACTCATAGCAAATATGGGTATTGCCTTTGTGGTTTCTGATATAACTATAGAAGGCTTTGTGGTTGTTTTTGGTGTCAGCTACAATTCTGCCTTCATAACTGGCTTTAGAGGCTTTGATTAGGGATCTCAGCTTTTGTTGAGACTGATAAGGGAGGTTTCCCAGACTTGTGACTTCATTTTTTTCTGCAACTGTTTCTTCCTTCTGTTGTAGAGTTTATTGATGGCTGGGGAACACCAGCTTGGCTTACATTTTTTGGAGGAGAGTGTCTTAGTTCTGTCTGGTATGACAAGGTCCATGCATGTGTGTACAGTGCATTGGTGTATGATTTGGCAGTCATGCAGCTATTTTCCATTGGCATGGTGCTGAGAAGTTAGCCTCCTCTATTTTTAGGAGCCCAAAGTCAGCTTTAGAGAAGTTTTTCAGGGTGGTCACCTTAGCGGGGCTGTAGGGGAGATGGAGATTTCAATGGTGATCAGTCTGTGGCCAGATTTAACCAGGGAGGAATTGACTATAGGTGTGGTGCAATGGTATCCCGTGTTGCTGATAATCAGGTTGAGGATGTTGCTTCCTCTAGTGGGGGTCAGAATGAGCTGATCCAGGGCATTAGAATTGATAAATTCCAGAAAGTGTTGGGCCTGTACATTGGTACTTGAGTAGTTTTCCCAGTTGATGGAAGGGTAGTTGAAGTCACCCAGTATTAGAGTATTGGATTGGACCTTGATAGATTCCAGTGCTCCTGGAAGTTGCACTGAGAGTCTGGGGACATGTTTGGGGTTCTGTAGCAGGCTATGAGTTGTATTGCCATCTTACCTAGTGTTAGTTGTATCTGAAGTATCTTGGATGCATTATTCTGGGCTACCAGTCTAGAGGTATATGTATCCTTTAAGAATATGGAGACACCACCACCTTTGGAGCTTCCAGCCGTATTCTGGGGCCGAAAGGTATGGAATGAGTTGTAGCCTGGGAGCGCAGGGGTGCTTTCTGCCTCTTTAAACCAGGTCTCCATTACAGCACAGATGTTGACATTCTCCATTTTGAGAAGAGCTTTGAGTGAGTGCATCCAACATGAGAAATCGATGCTCCACACCCATGGTCAACTCCTCATTGGTCAGGTCTGACCATAAGCTAATCACCTTTTACATCCACATCCCACCCCTGCCCCCCAGTAAGGAAACCACCATAAAAACCTTCTCCAAAGCCAACTTCATGCTATTCAAGTCAGAAGTGACAAACTTCATGACACCCATGCAGATGGGAACTGAACGTTCGACTGCTGAATCCTACACTAAGGCACTGTACGAGCACATCCACTCATGCATGAATTGTGCCATCCCAAATAGAACCAAGATGCTCTCCTCCAAAAAAAGGAAGCCAATCTGGTGGTCCCCTGCCATAAACAAACTTTACAACAAAAGGAAGAAACTGTTGCAGAAAAGAGGAAAATCCCAGGATGCAAAAAACTCCCTTACCAGCCTCAGTAAGAAGCTGAGATCCCTCATAAAATCCTCCAAAGCTAGTTATGAAAATAAAATTGCCAAAGATTCCAGAGACAACCACAAGGCATTCTATAACTATGTCAAGAATATAAATGGCAATGCTCAGATCTGCTCTGAGCTACAACAGAATGGCATTAAATATACAGATCCCAAGAATATTGCCAATATCCTGGCAGATCAATTCAGTGCCAACTTCACTCCCCTCTCACCCCCTAAATGGCCCATCTCAATACTGGAAGATTGCTAAATTCTGGTAAGAATGGCCACACAGGAAAAAAATGCACTGTTCAAAGCTAAGAATACAGCATCCATGGGACCAGATGACATCCCAGGCTGTGTATTACATGAACTACAAAATGAACTGACACCTCACTTAAGTGTCATGTTTAATCATAACCTCACCTCAGGCTTCATGCCCACTGAGCAGTGCACATCTGCAGTTATCCCACTCCACAAGGGGGGCTCCACCTTGGATCCCAGGAACTACTGCCCCATCAGTCTGACGAGTCTGATCTGCAAGGCCATGGAACGTATTTTCATGGAACTTATAAACAAAGACATTGGCAACCTTCAAACACTGGACCCCACCCAGTTTGGGTTTGTGAAGGGCTGATCTTGTCTCCTGAACCTGATTGACTTCTTTGAATCAGTCTGCAGAGCCATGGACGAGGGTAAGGCAGTCCACACATCCTATCTGGACTTTGCCAAGGCCTTTGATACCATCCCCCACTCTGGAATCATAGCTAGACTTACTAAGCTGGGCATTAATCCCTACGTCACTCGATGGGTTGCCAGCTGGCTTACTGACAGAACCCACACTGTAAAAGTAGCTGACTCCAACTCCAGCTCCAGAGAAGTGACAAGTGGAGTACCTCAGGGTTCAGTCCTGGGACTGCTTTTGTTTGGCATCTACTTCTCTGAAGTACAGACCAACACTAAGGGACTCTGGCTAACATGTACCATGAATTACCACATAGGTGGCAGTACACTAAACACCGAAAGTGTGATAAGAGACTTAGAGACACAGGTGGACAGTGGTCTCACCTTCGATAACCACATCGCCACAACAGTCAGGAAATCCTTCTATGTGGCACACCTCATCACTTTTCATCCAGGAAAAAGGAGGTCATTGTCCCACTGTACTCATCCATTATAAAATACAATGCCCCGTTTGGTATGTACCTCTCAAGACATCTGCAACAACTGGAAAGGCCGCAGAAATACTTCACTAAAAGAATCACAGGCCTAAAGCAGATGCCCTACACTGATGGCCTTAAAAAACTCCAGCTATACTCTGTTGCATATCGTATACTCAGAGGCGATCTCTGCTTAACATACAAGCCCATGTCAAACCCAGAGCTGTTGGACATGCTACATTTAAAGAAATTCCAATCCCACAGAACTACACACTCCAGGGATCAAACCTTGTTACCACAATAAGCAAAACATGCTGGAGGGATAGGTTCTTGACCCAGAGACTCCCCAGACTCTGGAATAGACTGCCCTTACATGTCAAGCAGAGCACCTCTTTGGCCCTCTTCAAAAGGAACCTTGACAATTGGATGGGAGAAAGGAAATTCACCCTGGGGATCACGTCAGTCACTCTACTAGACAGGGGTTCAGGGAAGTAAATAATTGTGTGGAAAGAAATAGCCAGGGAATTGTTATGGCTAGGATTGTACAGGCCCTAGGGCCGATAGCCTAGTACTAACCTATGAACCATCTTGAGATTTAGACTTCTAGCATTGAACCGTATGACCCTCAGGTTGCATTTGTTTTAGCTGTTATGGTGGAATACATGTTTGGGGAGCCATTTGTTCTGCAAAGTAGCAGGGTGTCAGACAGGATTAGATGCTTGAAAGGCTAGACATAACTCTCTACATAGGAGTTTATATGAGACTGAGCAAAGACAGAGGGCTGTAAGCTGGTCCTAATAACTAAGATTTTTAAGACTACTGCTCTTTTCAGTTATGAGTCTCTTGAGGCCTTGGGCAAAGAGTGATATGTTTAGACAAATAAATGTCAAAAGGTGCATTATATTCAATAATGAGTCCAATGAGATACAAGTAAAAGGGAATTAAGACTTCTTTGAATCAAGCAGAGATTACTTTAGAAATTAGTTGAGCCAGATAGAAGGACTTTCTGAACTACTTTGGAGACATGATGGTCAAACAATCAGGAATTATCATCTAGAGTGCCTAGTTCCCTTACGACAGTGCATGATCAAAGGGGTGAGTCACTTATATGGTATGCGAAAAATAATCTGTTTACCAACTGAACTACGCTACATTTTTTTCAATTTTGGTTAATTTTTCAAAGGAATTAAGGAGGTTAAAAAGACAGGGTCTTCATTTGACAAAGCTGAATTGATAAGGGTCTGGGGTGAAGAGATTTTCAATGTCCAGACTAATGAGGTCTGTAACAATACACTCCATAACTATACATGTTAAATTAGTGAGACTAATAAGTCTTTAGTTACCAGGGTGTGTAACTGGGCCACCCTTGTTTAACAGCATTATGATGGCTACTTTCACAGACATCAGGAATTTAGCCAGTGGAGAGACTTATATTAAAGAGGTTAAATAGGGGTTCAGATAGACCATACTTGGTATTAATAGTCAAGCAACCTGATATATTTTCAGGCCCATGGATGAGTTTTTTTTTTTTACCTTTTGAGAGTGCTGAGGGAACTTGTTCAATAGCAATTAAATGAGGTGACTGTAGAACACGTGAAAAAGCTACATTTCTATTTTTGTAAAATTTGCACTAAATTTGTCACCTGGGATATTAGCTATTTCCTTCGTGTCAGAGTATGTTGTATTATTGTGGACTAACTCTGAACATTTTCAGGTGCTACCCTGACTACGTTATATAAAGATTTGTAGTTATTTTTGGTTTTAGTATTTGTTTTTAAGTTCATAATCTATTTTGATATTCCTAGTAATTCCCTTGAGCTCTCTAATGGTTTGCTTAGGTAAGATTATAGTAGGTAGAAAGAGACCTCATAAGTATTAAGCAATTTATTTATCTTCAGCTGGTAGTCTATCCACGGAAAAACTTAAGCAAACTTAGTACTTTGAATAGAAGACACACCTTCTTATTAGCAAAATGTTATTGCTAAAATATGTCCATTCAGACCAGTTCACTTCGTATTGCACACCAAAAGGAGTCTCTTCAGACCTTCCCAGAAATAAAGCTTAGACTTTACAGTCATAGGTAGTTTCAAACCAGTATTATAAGAATCCACAATAGAAAACCAAGCGTATGAACAGCAGACAATAGTTTAATCCATGGACAGGTAAGCGCTTTCGCAAACAGCTTTTTCAAACCATAATACGCTCATTAAAACAAGTTCAGCTATATATACTAAACAGTAATTGATTACTGTGACTTATAAAATTCCTTTTAACGGGTCTATATTAGATCAGCGAACACTTAAAAAAGCGAATGCTGATTGATCGACCTTATGTAAGTGAAAGCTTACAATCTCGAACTGTCAGATCAGCGATTTTTTTCCTAGGGAAAAAAATCGCTGATCCAAAACACATACGCACAACACAAGCACACCAAACAAACAGAAATCCACACACATACACCTAAAATCTGACACCTAACCCTACACTAAACTATGCACACACCACTAACTATCCACTTACCTTAACCCAAACCCTAACCCTAAGGTCCGTCACTATCGTACACTCACCTCACCCGCTCCCTAACCCTAACTCACCTAAACCTGCCCTAACCCTCATGTCCACACAATCACACACATACCTAACCCGAGCCCTAACCCTAACTCACCTAACCCACCCTAACACTCACATCTACACAATCACACACTTACCTGAATCCGACCCGTAACTTTCTTCCACAGCACTGAAAATACCGAAGCAACAGAAACGGACAACCGAATTCTTTCCCTAGGAAAAAATTTGGGTTTCTGTTGCTTTGATATTTTGAACATTCGCTAAAATAAGGTCAATCAATCAGCGTTTGGTTGTTTAAACGTTCGCTGATCTAATATAGACCCCTTTTAACACCTACAACCTAAAGAATGCTGCAACTATAAAAATAGTTTGTGTTGAAGAGTTTGCTATTTACACTTCTTTAGTAACTAATAATGTCCCAGAGATATGAACATTTTTTTGGAATATGAGGACATTTATTATTTATTTTATTTATTTATTTATTTATTTATTTATTTATTTATTTATTTACTATTTCTTAACTGAGAAAATCTGACTAGAACAGAGTCTATTTTCAGCAGAGGCACGAGAGAAATGTTACAGATGAATTTATAATGTCTTGATTATATCATAAAACGTAGGCTCCACCCACTGTAAGTTACAGTGCAAACTTCCAGAGCTCCATTGTAAGGAATGAGTTAAGCACCAAACAAACACAGTTCACAATCTAGTACATAAAGTAATCAAAGCAGGGTTTTCCTTCCATTATTATAAACACTTGAGATAGGGTGAGAGAATTATCTGGCCATCTATTAAGAAAAGGGACACAGAAAGGTACATAGATGGGGAATAAAAAGGGGAAGAGAGTTATGTTGAACAGGAGATAGGTTTTGCAGATAGTAGAGGTCATAGTGTGCACTAGCCCAAGTCTCTAAAGCACCTACATTTGTTTACTTAAAGCAAATGAAAATGGAGGAACTTCTTAAATGAGATGAGATTATTAGTTAGCATGTTGTGTTCAGGTAGAGAGTTCAGCAAGCTGGAACAAATTTCAAGAAGGATCTCTCACAGGTATCTAAAGTGAAGGAAGGTCTGTGAAGACACAGGGAATTAGAATTTCAAAGGGTGTAAACAGAGGTTTTATGATAGAATCTACTGATCAGGAGATCACGGGGGGTTGTTTTTAAATTTTGTATTATACTTGATGTGAATAGAGACTGCCTTATTAACACAGATATTTACATGGGAGTAGAAGTCAAAGGCACAGGCAGCAGCTTTAGGAATGGTATCCATTTATAGGAGGATTACAGCATAATTTACATAGGTCAAAAAGTATCTGAAGAAGGTATGCTTTTGAGAAGTCCCTAAACACAGAGATATTCACCACCAGTTTTAAAGGAAACGGTCACTAATTTCTGGTCTGATTTAGCAAGGCAAGATGATATATATAGAAACTGGGAAGAAGTGATCATATGTGTGAGAACTACATGCATTTATAATGTCAAAGTAGCTTTGATCATGCCAACCACTGACAGTGTAGGATGAAGTCACTTGTGGAAAGGTGTTGGGTTTGCTGGGGATTTCAGCTATAGTGTTAAGATGGTGTTCTGAGGAAACCATTGTAATGGTGCTATCCCTGACAACTGTTAATACTCCCTCAGAGCTGATGGTGGATTCAAAGACATGACAGGCACTGTAATGGTTTTATCCCTGACAACTACTGATACTCCCTCAGAGCTGATGGTGGGTTCAAAGACACAACAGGCACTGTAATGGTGTTATCCCTGACAATGACTGATACTCCCTCAGAGTTGATGTGGGTTCAAAGACATGACAGGCACTGTAATAGTGTTATCCCTGACAACTACTGATACTCCCTCAGAGCTGATGGTGGGTTCAAAGACATGACAGGCACTATACCCACAGATAGGAGGAGTACTTTCTTTTGAAACCATGTCTCTGTAACTACACATACAGAAATCAGTTCAGGTTGCAGAACAGCCTCAAGCTCTGGCATTTTTAAGGCCTCTGACTTTGTTAGATCCACATTAATGTTCCAAATTAGAATTTACTATGCTGTAATGTCCATTAGATGGTTTCTCCTAAAAATGCACTATGAGGGCAGAAAAGACTTTTGCCAGAATGTGAAAGCCTTGGTAACAGAAGTACAGACCATTCCCAGAAAAGCAGGAAAGCTTGTCAGGCATCTCATCATATGCTGACACATACTGGATTGCACTAAAATGCACTAGTTACATAGCCTAATGTCAAAGTTAATCTTTTCTTTCAGTTTTGCCATTATTTAGGGTGATGGCAAAATACCATTCAAGATCCATGCATAGCAAGCACAATCATATCCTTCTTCATGTCAGTCTGGGAAAAGTGCCTAAGGTCAATCATCCCACATGGACCACTATCAGGCCTTAACTGTATTTGTCCAGTTAGATGGATCTTCATGGCTATATGCTATATGCCCTTCATGCATGATTCTGGCAATATAGCTGGATAAAATAAATGAACAGAATTTAGAGATTTCACAAGACAAAGCTAGGCTTCAGCAGGCTTCTCCTTATACTTCCACACAGGCTAAGTATAACTATAGGCTCATAGGTTCATAGGTAGATACTAGGCTATCTGCCCAAGGGCATTTATAAGCCTAGCCAGAGTGTATTTGGCTTTTGCCTCCCTATTAGATTAGCCTACTCACAGAAGGTAGCCCTTTAAGATTAGTTTACTGTGCCTCTGTCAAGCAGGGACACAGAAGAGATCCCAGGGGTGAATTTGCGATTTCCCATTCACGCGTCCAGATTTCGCTTGAAGAGGGTCAGCGAGGGGCTATGTCTAACATGAATTGGGATTCTGTTCCAGAGTGAGGGGAGCCTCTGGGAAATTAATCTGTCCCTCCAGCATGTCCTATTTATTTTTGTGCTGAGGTTTAAGTCCCTGGAGCGTGTAGCTCTAAGGGATTTGGATATTTTGAGGTGGAGCATGTCCATTAATTCTGGGTTAGACATGGCTTTGTATGTCAAGCATAGATCGCCTCTGAGTAGGTAGTAAGCAACTGAGTAGAGCTGGAGTTTCTTTAGTCGAGCTGCATAGGACATCTGTTTGTGGCCCATGATCCACTTGGTGAGGTAATTTTGGGGTCTCTCCAGTTGCTGCAGATGTCAGGTAAGGTACATCCCAAAAGGGGCATTGTATTCAATTCACCCTTTTTCTGGTACACTTAAATGTTCCATTATCCGCACAGGACCATTCTCACCTAAAAAGGTCATGAATGTGCTTACTAGCAACAGGTCAATGGGCTTTAAATAGGTCTGTTAGTAGATGTATCTTATTATCTTTTATCTGCCTGCATATTTCTGAGCTAGCATTTTTAAAGAGACAAGCCACCATTGTGCTCCATAGCATTTCGAACATAGAGGCGTTGATTTAAGCCTCAGCAGATGGGATGCATGTCAGGGACTGCCCATCTGCATACAGGTGAATGCAGCTTGGCTGATTCATGATTTCAAAACTTAAGGGGTGCAGGGTCAGGGCTTGCTTAGATCACTTCAAGTTAGTATCATTTTGTACGTTAAAATATTGAAACAATCTGTGATATATTACAAGCATGCACTCCCTTCCCACTGAGTAGTATTTAATCATAGCTAACACTCATTTATTAGCCAAATGTTTTCTTTCAATAGCTGAATAGCATTTCTCATCATTACTCAACCTTCTGATAATTTAATAGAAGGGTGGTCCTCTCCATGTGCGACCAGAGTTAATAGCTCACCTATGACTGCCTCAAAAGCATCTGTGTATACATTGGTTCATAGGAGTACACTAGGCTAATGGCCCTGGAGCCTTTACAAGCCTAGCCCATAGGATTACCCTGGCATCATGCCACCCGACCTTAGTTCCAAGTGCCTCTGTCGAGTAGAGCCACTAGAGTTATCCCCGGGATGAATTTTCTATTTCCCATCCAGTCATCAAGATTTCTCCTGAAGAGGGCCAGTAAGGTGCTCTGTTTGACATGTATGGGAAGTCTGTTCTATAGCCTGGGCAGTCTCTGGGTTATGAACCTGTCCCTCCAGCACGTTCTGTTGATTGTGGTAATGAGGTTGATGTCTCTGGAGCATGTGGTGTGGAGGGATTGGCATATCTTTAGATGCAGCATTTCTAACAGAGCTGGGTCAGACATGGCTTTGTAAATCAAGCAGAAATCATCTCTAAGTAAGCGATATGAGACAGAGAATAGTTGGAGTTTTTTATGTCTGTCCATATAGGACAAGTGTTTAAGGCCTAGGATCTTCTTTGTGAGGTGCTTTTGTGGCCTCTCCAATTGTTGCAGATGTCTAGTGAGGTACATGCCAAATGGGGCATTGTACTTGATGATTGACCTAATGAGGGAAGAGTAGTGGGAGACAATGACCTCT
Source organism: Protopterus annectens (assembly GCF_019279795.1). NCBI lineage: Eukaryota > Metazoa > Chordata > Ceratodontiformes > Protopteridae > Protopterus > Protopterus annectens. The sequence continues at coordinate 189,031,336 of NC_056743.1, forward strand.
TTCTTCCTGGATGCAAAACCCTTAGTAATAAGATGTGCCACATAGAAGGACTTTCTGATCACAGTGTCAATGTGGTGGTCAAAAGCGAGGTTGCTATCAACCTGTGTTCCCAGATCTCTTACAATGCCTTCTGTGTCCAGTGGACTACCATTGATGTGGTAATTCATGGGAATCTGGGTTTTTCCCAAAGGGGATGATGACACATTTTTTGGCACTGAGCTTAAAGCCATGGTTCTGACATCAGTCGTTGGTCTTAGTGAGGCCTTTCTGTAGGATGTCAACATCACTTGGGGAGTTAATAATAGCTCCCAACTTAAAATCATCTGTGAAAGTTGTCAGCCAGAGTACCTTTGTGTTGGCCTGGACTTCAGAGAAGTAGATACCAAACAGGAGAGGACCCAGGAGTGAACCCTGTGGGACTCCACTCATGACTGGTCAGCAGTCTGACTTGGAGTCAGCTACTTTCACACTGTGGGTTCTATCTGTGAGCCAGTGTGCAACCCACCTAGTGATAAAGGGGTTGATGCCTGGCTTAGTGAGTTTTTCTATGATTTCTGAGTGGGAAACAGTATCAAAGGCCTTGGCCAGATCAAGGTAGGCTGTATGAACCACTTTGCCTTCATGCACAGCTCTGGTGACTGACTCAAAGAAGTCCACCAAGTTGAGCAGACATAATCTACCGTTCACAAAACCAAAATGTGTAGGATCCAGAGTTTGGAGAGTCCCTATATCCTTGTTTATTAGGTCCATGATGATGCGTTCAATAGCTTTGCATATCAGACTCATCAGGATAATTGGGCGATAGTTCCCAGGGTCTGTAGTCATTCCTCCTTTGTGGAAAGGGATGACTGTAGCAGTGCGCCATTTGATAGGGACAAAGCCAGAGGTGAGGCTGTGATTGAACAGGCCACACAGGTGAGGTGCCAGTTCACTCTGTAGTTCATGTAGAATACAGCCAGGGATATTATCAGGACCCATAGAAGCTGTATTCTTGGCCTTGAACAGTGTTGTTTTAACCTGTGCAGCAGTAATACTGGGTGCCTGGCAATCTACTGGTATTGTGATTGGTCCTTTGGGGGGGAGTAAAGTTGGCACTGAATATGTCGGTCAGTACACTGGCAATATCTGTTGCCTCGGTATATGAGGTACCATTGTGCAGTAGCTCAGAGCAAATCTGGGTATTGCCATGGAGATTCTTTACATAACTATAGAAGGCCTTGTGGTTGTCTTTACTATCTGCTGCAATTCTGTTTTCATAGCTAGCTTTAGAAGATTTGATGAGGGATCTCAACTTTTTATTGAGGCTGATAAAGGAGTTTTTCCAGTCTTGGGACTTCACCTTATTCCACATAGTTTCCTCCTTCTGTTGTAGAGTTTGTTTATGGCAGGGGACCACCAGACTGGCTTCCTTTTTTTTGGAGGAGACCATCTTGGTTCTATTGGGTATGGCAAGATCCATGCATTTTTGTACATGTTCATACAGTGCATTGGTGTATGATTTGGTGGTCATGCAACTATTCTCCATTTGCATGGGTGCCGTGAAGTTAGCCACCTCTGTTTTTAGGAGCCCAAAGTTAGCTTTGGAGAAGTTTTTCATGGTGGTCACCTTTATGCTGGAGGGGGGGTGTGGATTTTGAAGGTGATTAGTTTGTGGTCAGATCTAACCAGCAAGGAGTTGACTACTGGTGTAGAGCAACAGTCGCCCATGTTAATAATGACCCGGTCAAGGATGTTGCTACCTCTAGTGGGGGTAAGAACGAGTTGGTCCAGGGGATTGGAATTAATGAATTCCAGGAAACGTTGGGCAAGTGTATTGGTACATGAGTAGTTTTCCCAGTTAATGGAGGAGTAGTTGAAGTCACCCAGTATGTTACGAACAATTGTTTTGAAGAGTTAGCTTCAGAGCCAATCTTACTCATTGCTATCATATTGTTTAATATTGCATTGGACCACTTCCCCTTCAAGGAAGACTTAACTTTAGTGACACCAGTCAAGTTGCATGCACTACTGCCACACTCAGGACCTTCTGATAATAACTAGGGAGGCCCAAAAAAGGCTTTAACTTGCTTTTTAATGATTAGCATGGGTGAATTGTTCAATGCTTCAACTTTTTCAGTCTGTGGGTTCCCTGTTGCTTCAAAACTAATACAAAGCCCATATAGCATGTTTCTGCCATACCTAACTTGCACTTAGCTGGGTTAATTTTCAGTCCAGATTGATGCAGAAATTTAAAATGGCTTGAACTTCAGGTAGATATCATTCCCATTCTTCTAATAATATTATAATTTCATCCAGGAAGGCTACTGCATGTCTGATGTGGACTGTATGCATTTTGTCCTTTAACCCCATAAGTGCTGCAGGTGCTTTATAGACACTAAAAGGCAGCTTTCTAAAATTGAAGAATCCATCTGGTGTGGAAAATGCAATTTTATTGTTATTGTCTGAGGCCAGAGTGATCTGCAGTAGTTCTTGATTAAATGTGAAGTAGATGGAAACCTGGCCTTGCACAATTTCTCTATCATTCCCTAGTGCATGAGATATGAATCAAATTTAGAAAGGTTGTTCATCTTCCTGAAAGCACTGCAAGACCTTGTCTTGAAGGCCAGTACAATGAAACTATCCCAGTCACTGTGGGTTTCTTCTAAACCTCAAAATTTAAGCATGTTTATACTTCATCTTACCTGCATGATGTTAGGATTCTAGTAATTGGTATGGCTGTAAGAGGACTTCCTCTCCAAGCCCGGTTTCTGTTGTGCTGAATTAAACTGAGTTTACCAGACAGACATGGGAATACATTTTATTCCTAAGCACAGATTCTTTCACTTCTTTTTTCTGGGACCCAGATGCTCTATCTCCCAATCTCCCATTTTGACTTCAGGGCATCCAGGAACATTAACTTTCCCTTTAAACATATATACTTCAGAAACTTTGGTTGCCTTCTGAGGTTTCAGAATATTTATGTGGCTCAAATGTTTTGACATCCTTTTTCCCAGTTGTCTCACCTTATAATTCATTTCACTTACTTTGTCAAAAGGGCTTTGCCACTTTGCAAGGAACTTTTTTTACCACAGAGGGAATTAATACAAGTACCATTTCTCCTGGTCTGAACCCCCTCAGATAAGCATGTTTATTATATGTTCTCTGATGTGTCTACTGTAACCTCAATGTATGCTGTCTTACTACAGTCATTACTGTTTCTAACTAGTACTGCAGATCCATAAATATGCTATTGCACTTTTAAAACTGGTATTTTCTTCTTGCCATGTTTCTTATGCTATACGTATCTACTAAGCCACAAGGACATATATTATATACCAGTTCAAACTGTGTGAATCTGTGGCTTGAAGTTCTTTATTACAGCAAAGAAAAGATCTGGTAACAATTGGTCCCAGCCCCCCCCCCCCCCTTAGCCTTTCATAAAATAGATGTTAAATGTCAAGCGTTCAACTATCCTAGCTCTTTGAGAGTAGTATAAAATGGCAAAGTCCATGAATAACTATGATCATGTATGCTATGGTCAGTAAACATTTCTCAGGGAATTCCTACCATAGAAGAGAGCAGTGATAATTATCTGACTGTGGTCTTTGAATTGGCTCTTCACACAAGTACTGTTTCAGGAATTCTTGTTGCATAATCAATAGTAATCAGGCAGCAACGATGGCCATTGTTCAGGTTAATAAGGCAACCCACTGTGTCCATTATTATGTTTTGAAAAGGGACCTCTACACTGTATCAGGTAATTCACAAAAATTAAAACGCGAACTGTGCTATAACAAAGTTGCTAAATTTGCAGCAAATACCCCTTTCACAACTCACACTCAAAAGCATAAATTGGTTAGAACTACCTCATCAGCTAACACAAACAGCTTCTTACCATCTATAAAAATTATCCAGCAGCGATCTGACTGTCCATCATTAAAATAACATTCTACGCAACTATGTTCCCAGTTGTTCACTGTGATCCAGTCACCAGAAACCCTGTCTGTCTACAAACTTATCAAATCTGCTGGGCATTGTCTGTACTTGTGCAAGGCTGCTGAAGCATGTAATTCCTTATCTGTATCCATCAGGTCTATATCCTCCCTCCTATCTTTCAAAACCACTCTGAAAAACTTCCTAGCTAAAAGATGGCTCTGGTCTTGCTCAAAACCAGTTTAAATTATATCCCTAAATGTGAACAAGTACCTTTTCATTCCTTATACTGTCTTACTCTCCTTTCTTCACTTACTTCCTTACTGCTATCAAATTCACTTCCCTGACTTTCTCTCTAAATATGCCATAAGCCTGTTCTTCCTCCTATTTGTATTAAACTAACTTACTTTTAATTTCTGTACAAACTGTCTAAAATTTCTCTAAATATTAAATGATTGCCATATAACTTGTATTGAAGGAAAGTCAGAGAAGGCTAGAAGAGAAATCAAGTCAGGAAAGGAGATAATAGAGACAGTGTGTGTTGGTAGATACTCATAGAAGAGCAACGACAAATGGGTGGATATGTACACATTAACATTGTGAGAAATGAGATTGGTGAACGCAGACAGAGGACAGATAAGTGGAGATGGGAAGAGATGGAAAATGTACATCATATGGGGCATTACACAAGAGGAAGGGATGCACATGGATGGGTATATACTGGGGTGTAAACATGTACCAGCTGACACCCTGCCCATTATCAATATTACAGTGATCTATAACCATGTGATGGCCCAGTGGGGCCTGTAGTACAACTTACCTGGTTGCCCAATAATAATGGCTGGCTGGGTCAGCACATCTGCAACCTGCTTTAAGAGATCCTCAGTCCAGGCCATACACCTGTCCATTGCACCATCCTCCATCTGCTCCACCTCCAGCTAAGCCAAGTCAGGCAATGCTGCTGGGTTATTTGTCAATGAAGTGTCAGGATCCCCATCAGGTGAGTCACTCTAAGGCTCATTTTCCTCATGCTGTTCAGTAACAGCCTCAGCAGAGGTGGGATACAGCGGAGGTTCCTGCTGAGAAGATCTATCTGTGAGGAGGCACAGTGGGAAGTTTGCGATAAGTGAATCCATCCTGACATTAGACTGAATATTTTTAACTCACAAGTCAATATTTGTGAGCACAACTATCCATTGCTGCCCACAAGTCTCTCCCACATTCTGAAGTAGGTGATACAGTCACTGTCATAATCTGTACATACTAAAGAGAAGGGGCATGTGAAACAATCATTGTCATGATCTGTACATACTAAAGAGAAGGGGCATATGATACAATCATTGTCATGATCTGTACATACTAAAGAGAAGGGGCATATGTTATAATCGTTGTCATGATCTGTACATGCTAAAGAGAAGGGGCATGTGAAACAATCATTGTCATGATCTGTACATACTAAAGAGAAAGGGCATATGTTACAATCATCATGATCTGTACATGCTAAAGAGAAGGGGCATGTGAAACAATCATTGTCATGATCTGTACATACTAAAGAGAAGGGGCATATGATACAATCATTGTCATGATCTGTACATACTAAAGAGAAGGGGCATATGTTACAATTGTCATGATCTGTACATGCTAAAGAGAAGGGGCATGTGAAACAATCATTGTCATGATCTGTACATACTAAAGAGAAGGGGCATATGTTACAGTCGTTGTCATGATCTGTACATGCTAAAGAGAAGGGGCATATGTTACAATCGTTGTCATGATCTGTACATGCTAAAGAGAAGGGGCATATGTTACAATCGTTGTTATGATCTGTACATGCTAAAGAGAAGGGGCATATGATACAATCATTGTTATGATCTGTACATGCTAAAGAGGAGGGGCATGTGAAACAATCATTTCCATGATCTGTACATACTAAAGAGAAGGGGCATGTGAAACAATCATTCCTATGATCTGTACATACTAAAGAGAAGGGGCACATTGGAGAACTGTGGCAAATTTAAGGAAAGATGCCAGAACAACAGATGCAAATGCAGTCCCATACATACATCCCCTTAGCTGAATGACATGCAGCAGGCTAGCATGGGTCCCCAGCATGTACATTAACACATTTAAACAGAAAGTGGCACATCAGGTAGCATGTAGGTGTATGCACTATGATATGGTGCAGTATAACCCCACCCTGTAACAGGTGTGTACAACACCACCTCTACCTGACACTGGAAATCCACACAGTAGCATATACATATTTATGTAATGCTGATGCTGAAAAAACACTAGCCACAGCAGTTCAAGCATAACACAAAGTAAAAAAGGTAATACGCTGCCTACTTACAATACCATTCTGAGTGGTATTGTCCAGCCTCCACTTCCCATACACAGAGGTCATCAGAGGTACAATGCTGCAGATGACCATAATGATACCTGCAGTGTTTCTCCATCTCGGGGATGCCTAACAGAGGACAACTCCTCAGCCAGGTCGCAGCAGGAATCAACTTTTCTGAAGGCATCATCATAGCTGCCTAGTAGGCACTACTTGAAATGGCAGAGAAGGAGGTACAACATAACATTTCTGTCCTTCAAATACCATGAAGGTGCTTTTCAGTGTAGTAGCAGAAACTGCCTGAAAACAGTATCAGTTTGATGAGGAACAAAATTATGTCCTGTGTATCACTCTTAAAATGTGATTTCTGAACTATTGGACCAGCATAGGCAACAAGCCAGACTTTAAGTCTGAAATGTTTATTTGCAAAATAAAGTGATTCATAGACATTCATACCACTTAGACCTGTAAAAAGGCCAGGGCAAAGGAGTTGACTTAACCGGGTACAAGCTATTAGGGCACTGGCACTGCTGAATGGGTGGAAGTGTAGTACCAACATTCATTAACAGAATTCATTAGATTAAATGAATAACTTTGTGTGTGTGTGTGTGTGTGTGTGTGTGTGTGTGTGTGTGTGTGTGTGTGTGTGTGTGTGTGTGTGTGTGTGTGTGTGTGTCTGTGTGTGATATTGGCTGGCTAGTTCTATAGCTGAAGCAAGTGGCTTAACTAATACCTTTTGCTATCAATTTAATATCAGAAGACTTTTTTGCTGGTCCTCAATTTTGGGGAACTCTTTTTTTCTCTTTTGCTCCTCAACTTTGAATTGAGGTGATGCCATTCTGGGGACTCCCTAAGATACCAGTTCAAGTAGCTCTGCCAAAAGGGGCATCACTGCTTAGTAATGGATTGCAAAGGTATAGCAGCATGTCAGTCCATCAAAGGTGATTTCAGCAAACACAAAGAAACCAAAGCCTTTTTCAATGCTCACCAAAGGCAGCTTTGGCAAACTGGTTTCAGTTTGTTTGCATTTGTGAAGCTGCTTTTGATAGATTGACATGAATCCAAAAGGCAAAATTCAAGGATCAGACCTTTAAACTAGGACGGAAGTGGGGAAGCCGCATGTCAGAGTTAGAAGGGGTTGGGCACAGCTAGAATGCTGACAGGCTAGCAGCAGACTTCTGCTCTGCTACTCTTTTTTTATTTTTGACAAGAAATTTTATTTCTAAGTTATCCTAACTGATTTTTTCTAAGTATATATTACTATTTTCAGTTGTCCTGAAGGATATCAAAAAAAATATTTTATATATCATTTTCCTGTCAAACTTTTATCTGGAAAATGTATTTACTCATAATCCTGAAATCACTTATTTACTTTTACACAACTTTTTCTTACTATCCCTCTTTTCTTACATCAACACTTAACATCGCTTATCCCCCAATCCTGCTATAACTCTGATAAGAAACCACGTGAAGCTCTTTTGCCACTACTGTTATATTTCCAATGTGTAAACAAATGTATTTGTGAATATTTACTAATGTTGTTCTTAATTTTTATCTAAATTCTACTGTAAACTGTAATTTGCCAGACTATGTTCTTCACCTGTATTACAAAATGTGATTCTATTGTTTTCATTGTATAATGTTTTTATGGAGTTTTTCTCCCCTGGACTCCATTGAAAATGGGATCTTCTCAGCCCAGTGGACTATCCCAGTAAACAAACTGTAAATAAATAAATAAATAAATAAGTCGCATAAAAACAAACTCACAGGATTCATCTTTGAGAAAGGAGTTTCAGTCTGTTCTTCCTAACATACAAGCACTTTCTTTGAAAATGGACAACAAGTTAGATAACTTAATGGAACAAATACATGAGTCATTAAAACAGCAGAAAACTCAAATATCTGGAATAGAAGATACCTTAAATGACATGGAAGGGAAACTGTCTGATTTCATTTGATCATCATGTAGCGGCAGTGGTCAGAAAAGCCTTTTACTTGGTTCATCTCATAAGTAAAGGGATTGCGTCCAGAAAACAGGAGATTATTGCCACTCTGTACTCCTCCCTCATTAGGCCAATAATTGAGTACAACACCCTGTTTGGTATGTACCTCTCCAAACACCTGCACAAACTGGAAAGGTCGCAAAAATACCTCACAAAGAGAATCCATGGCCTCCAACACCTGTCATATGTGAACAGGTTCAAATCACTATCACTCTACTCTGTATCGTACAGATTGCTTAGAGGTGATCTGTGTCTCACCTACAAGGCAATCTCAGGCCTTGCTCTACTAGATATGCTCCATATCTGTAAGTCTAACTCCTCACATAGTACCCAATTGAAAGGCTTAAATCTAATATGTGACATTAACAAAATCTGCTGGAGAGATAGATTTGTCTCTCAGAGGCTGCCACGTCTCTGGAATAGACTTCCCATACACATCAAACAAAGTATGTTGCTGACCCTCTTCAAGCGCACCCTTGATGAGTGGATGGGCAACCACAAATTTGTCCCAGGGGTTTCACCTGTGTTCCTCACTGACAGGGGTGACAGGTGCTTATTGAGGTTTCTTTTTTGAGGATAAATTCTTGGCTAGGCTTGTAAGGGCCCCAGAGCCATTAGCCTAGTAATCTCCTATGATCCTATGAAGATGAAAATAATACTGAATTCCTACTGAAGCAAAATAATCTGCACTTGAACCAAATACAGGACCTGAAAAGCAGGTCTCAGAGAAACAACATCAATATCTTTAGTCTGTCTAAAAAAATTGAAGGGGGAAGCATGACAAACTTTTTAACATCCTGGCTCACTAAGATTCTTGATTTGCCTGAAGTTATGTCATATGGCATAGAAAGAGCAGACAGATCCTTGGTTACCACCTCCTCAAAAAACAATCCACCACCAAGATTTAGCATTATAAATTTTTTTTCAGCACAAGACAAAAAATTAATCCTTAAATCAGCCTGGTCAAAATCTCCTATCAAGACAGAGGATAAAATAATAAAATAATAATAAGGTTTGAGAACAATTATTCTGCTGCTGTGATGTCTAAAATGAAATGTTTTCTTCCCTTAATAAAATAACTTAAGAAAAGACAGATTAAAGTTCACTTGCTTTTTCCTGCCAGACTCAAAATATTTCTTCCTGATGAAACTGAACACTTTGAAGATTTGGATACTACTATGATATTCCTGAAAATCAAAAGTATAACAGATCAAATAGAAAACATGGACTGGAATAACAGCTCCTTGAAAAGACAAGCTAAAAGAAATTATTGAAAAGAAAAAGAAATTAAAAGAAAAGTGACACTCTAATTTGCTCAATGCTAGTTAATTTTGATATTCAGTTGCATTTCTATTATTTTCATAACAATATTTTCACGTTTTTTAAATTGTCTTATAACCAAAAAAGGAAACTTGGATACACTCTTCAGTAAAGTCATTAAATTTTCTTTTTATTTCTACTTCTTTCTCTTCTTTGATATATTTAATTATTTCTTTTTGTGTCTAGCACATATAAATCTCTTTAAATAATCACATAATAAATATCCTTTTATTATTTCATTAGTATTTTCTTTACATGCAAATTTCCTATACTGCTACTCTTATAAAGTTACTATTTTAATTTTAACCAATCGATTATTCATAGCTAATGTAACTTAATTTTATTATTTTAATACCTAAAGTTCCATATTACAGCTTTCAGAAATAGCTTATTTAATATATATTGTTAGTGCTTGGTTGTGATAATATGTGTTTTCCCTTGATCTTGTGGTCCTTTTGGAGGGAGGTGGGGTTGCCAGATAATGTTTTTGTTGGTGTGCATGTTTTCTGATATCTTTGTGTAGTGCCTGTACTGTAAAATACCATAGTTGGTTTGTTTTATCTCTGTTATTGTTTCTTTGATGTGAGTTAGGGGGATTGGGGTTAGATTTGATACTTGTCATTGGTATTGTTTATTTTGTTTTTTTTTTTTTCTTTCATTTACAATTGTTTATTATTTTGTTGTGGTTATTTTCTTGCAGTGGTGATCACTGGAAATGTGTGTGATATACTGGTGTAGCTGCCAAAAGTATGGAGAGTGGGTGTGCTTGTCTTGATGATATGTGAAGAGGGGAAAAATGTGTCAGCTTGCTTTAAAAGTATCTTGTGACCAATGGCTCTACTAAAACTGAACAATTAGAGCTCGGGCACTTACTTTTTTCTGTTGAAGCTTGTCAGTTCTTTCTTTTTGGCTGCTTGAATTAAGTTCCCTGCTATGTTTGCATGCTTCCTTGCATGATGGCTTGGTTATTAAGATGGGAATTAGTTGTCTGTTGTCAATTGGCAAGAAGAGGGTAGTACTGACGATCAACATAGGAAGCCAAAGGGTAGAAGCAGCTAATAAGTTTAAAGGCACTATTTTGTAAAATCAAAGCCTGGTGTTTTGTATTGCTAACGTCAGAATTTTTTCATTGCCTAGATTTCTGAGGTTAGATTTTCAGCATTATAGCACAGATCCTCCTAGGACAACCTTTGTTTTAAATAATGAAACAGTCAAAGGAGCTAATATTTCCTATTAAGCTTCTTTGCATGATCAGTAGCATTGCATTTGTAAGCAATATTATATATTTTCTTTTTTTTTTGTAACAAATGATAGTAAAGGTTTGCATATGTTGCTTGCTTATTTCAGACAACATCAGTGAAAGTAATACTATTTTCAAGCAACAGTAAAATATTGTATGAACCTAATGGCATCACATACATTGCCTTGCTTGTTGCTTTGAGTAACGACATTTATAAAAGGAATGTTTTTGTTTATCTTAATACTGTGTCAGTGGCTTAGGATACATAATAAATGTTACAATATAAGCTTAATCCATTTCAAAATAACTGCTCAACCATTTTAATGCTTTTTATTCTAGTAATTCCATTCATTAGAAAAAATAAAGTATGATCACATCTAAAACTTTTAAAAGACAGAACATCTGTATTCCTAGTTCCAAAGTAGCCCCTTCTCCTCAGCACATAAGCATTTTCTATAGTAATGAAGGGGGCATAAAATAGCCCTTTCTGCTTTAGATAGGGGCTCTCAGTAGATGTGTTCTGCTTGATTGCATCTCAGTGTTGACAAATGCAGGGTGCCAATGCTTGATAACCCAAGGTTGTGTTTCTACCACTTTTTAGAGAATATTGCTTTAATTTAGTTTTAGTGCAAATCTGATTAGTTTCTGACATCTGGCTAAAAGTCATATTTATAAATGGATATGTTTTCTTTCTTTCCACCATCTTTAAAGTAAATGTCATGTTTCCCTCATTATATCAGAGCATGCATTAATTGATTATTAGGTTTCTACTTAATAAAATCTGACAAAGATATTTTAATTCAAAATAAGTATATTTTTTGTATTTGCCCTAGTTTAGCAAGTGTGTTTAATTAACTGAATTCAGAATGAGTAGAAAAATCAGCAAAAGTTTTTTTCAGACTGTGCCATTAAGAATAATTATGAGTTGTCTTGTCCCATAAAGATGGAGGAAACATTTTTCTGCAATTTTCTTGAATAACTGCTTTTCTGTTTTTCCTCTCACTTTGATGTCTAGGGGATCTTTCATGGCAGGGAATGCATCTTAACAATTGAAGTATTAACAGTAATATAAAAGGTAAGGAGAAGGTGTAGTATTGTTTCAGAATGTACCTTGACATACCCACCATTTGGATTATATATTAATGTGGAGTGACACAGCAAAGCACACTATCAATATTAACAGTGAAAAAAAACAGACTGTATACTAAGGCTGAGAGTATTCAGTAGAATAGCACTGTATGCTACCTCCAGGATGTTGCTTACATGCTCATACATCTTTACAGCTGGAGCAGAACTGCTATACATGCAGTAATGGGGATGGTGATATGAAATCAGGACCATTGCTTTCAGCCTGGTAGGCTGCAGAGTTCCAAAAATCAATGTGTTGAAAGATACCCATTGCTTGCTATTCATTCCTATATACTACTCTTCAGTTTTGATTCGCATTTTGAGTCTATCATGTTTGCAACTTAACACTTGGACTGCAAAGAATATTTTTTTTCTTAATTTTTATTTGACAAAATGTCTGATATTTTTTTTCTCAGTTGTACTTAATAATTGCTCCAAACTTGACACTTGGAGGAAGCACCTTTAAATGTGAATTCACACTGAAGCAATGGTTAAAGTTATTGGCTGAAATCCAGAAACATCCAACATTTATGACAGATAGGAAGTATTTTAGAATTGATGCTTGGAAGAATCATTTTGTCCTTTAAGTGTACAATCCTTGTTCTAGTGACCTGAGTTTTTTTATCAATACATGAGTGGTTTGTCTCAAGTATAACATGTTCATATACTGGGATATAAGGATGTGACTATTTAGTACATGTCTCTTTTTCTTCTATTTTTTGCTGCATACCACCTAAGGCTTTTTTTTGTTTCTTAATCTAGTATAATTACATATAGGCATTAAAACTGGTTTTTAGACTACAGAGAAAATGTAAATTGTTCATAGTGTTTTTTTATTATTAATAACTTTTTTCAATGATTTTATTGTTTCTAATGTAACAGAAGGTTATTGGACTTTCTCCTGTTGATGAGTAGGAAGGTTTGGATAGATTCAGTATTCAAACTAGGAGTGTTAGACTCAAGGAGGATAATGAAGGATAAAATAACTTTATGTTTAACTTTTTGTGTAACATTCTGTCTTTTATTGGTGTCGGCTACCATTTTCATTATATATATAGTTAATAATCTTATGCCTACTAGATTTATAATTGTCAATAATCAGTTCAAGATTCCTGTGAGTGGTTCATTATTAATATTACATTTTTTGAAATTATGATGACATTAATTATATTTCATCTTGACTATTTTATGTCATATTTAAAGTGCATTTCAATCAATATTAATGGAATAAATAATGGTTGCAAGAGGAGTAGTAAAAAAAGTTTCCTAAAGTTATTTACTTCCCAGATTATTTTTTTACAAGAAACACATTTGTTACAAGAAGATATAGACAGACTTAATGCTAAATATTACACTGTGTTAGCTTGCTCTCAATATAACCAAAAAAGAGGGGTGGCTATTTTGTGGAGAAACTCTAAATACATATAGTGATGACAAAGGGATGTTTTGCTCAGCATCAACAGAAATCAAAAGAAAATTGTACACCTTTATTAATGTGTATTGGATACCTGTTATGGGAGTTAAAACTGTTAAACACCAATTAGATCAGATTATTCAACTCTCAAAAGGTAGTGTTATATTGGCAGGAAATTTTAATTGTATACTAAAGGATGAAGATTCTAATACTATCAAAAAATGAAGGATACCAATTTCATCACTAGACTAGATAAGATTAAAGTAGTCTCTTGTCTGCTTTCTGACCACAACACCATAACATTTGCACTTATGTTAACTTGTAATAATAATGTTCTTATTAAAATGATACTTGCTTATATTACCAATATAAAGGATTTTAAAGAATTCTTCAATAAAGAAATCCACACCTTTATTGAAATTAATTTTACAGAAGATATAGCAGAGATTTATTTATGGGATACCCTAAAAGCATATTTATATGGTAAAGTTTTGAGCTGGAATGCTCTGGAGAAAAAGCAATGGGACAAATAATTGACAGATTTACAAGAAAAATTGATAAGCTAAAACTAGATAGTCCAAAAGGAAATGATAACCTAACAAATGAAATTAATAATTTACAAAGTAAATATTTAGAAATCTTAAATAATAAAACTATGATAAACATGTAAAAGAGGAAATTAATTATTATATAAACCCAAAAATCCATGCACTAATTAGCTTCTAAAATGAAAATACTTATTAAATCTAATTACATGAAAGAAATATATTCTCCAAATGGTAAAAAAGGTTACTGAAATTGAAGATATCTCAGGAGTATTTAGAACTCACTTTAATAAAACAAATGAATATAATCCAACAATGGATTCACAAGAAGTAATGAAAACATTCATTAGAAACTATACTAAAAATAAATTATCTGAAGATCAGATGAAATTAATTGACAGACCTGCATTAATGTCTGAACTTAAAATTCAGATTAATAAACTAAAATCTAATAAAGCTCCTGGTAATGATGGCATAATATCAGAATTGTTATAAATCAACTTATGCCTAAAGAAGCTTTAAGTAATTTGCTCAAAGTTTTTTCAGTAGTTAATGGTCTAACAAAGGTTCCACCTTCATGGAAATACATACTTATTTCTCTGTTCCTAAAAGATGATAAAGACCCAGCAGATTTTTCTTCTTAGAGACCCATTTCAATATTAAATATTGATGATAAAATATTATAGCTATTCACACTAGCAAAATTCAACAATTTCTTCCATTTCTGATTAATAATGATCAAATTGGATTCATAATAAACAAGAATTTTTACAACATTGGCAGACTATTAACCACGATTGATTACACTAACAGCACAAAATATAACTTAACATTAATATAAGACATTAATAGTGCTTTTGACTCAGTTAATTAGAAATACCTTTTCTTAGTCTTAGAGGAATGTATTTTTTTCAAAGAATGTCTTTCAACGTATTAATCTCCTTTATAAATGTTCCTCTGCTTACATAAAAATAGCTTAATATACTTCAGAGTCAGTTTTGTTTTCTAAGGGAACTAATCAGGGATGTCCATTGTCACCAGTGCTCTTTAATTATACAACCATTTACAAATTACATAAGATCAAACTTAGATATCAAAGGTATACAAATAAATAACAATTTAAATTCCAAAATACAGTTGTTTGCTGGTGATATTCTTTTGACTTTGAATGATAATAGCCATTCTCTTAGTGCTGTTTTCAATGCAATAGAAAATTTTCAGAAGAAATCTGGACTTATTTTTAATGGAAACAAAACAAAAATTGCACCTATAAATTCTAATATTTATATGGAACAAAGATTTTCTAAATATATCATAGAAGACAAAAGATCAACTGTTTAGAGATACCTTTAACAATACTATTAGAAATATAACAATTAATTATAACAGTTTAACCATTATAAAGAAATGGAATAACTTTTTTTCACTATGAAAGAGCAACTTTAATTAAAATGATTATTTTACTAAACATCTTATATATAATACAATCTCTGTCTCTTCCTCACCCTAAAAATAATCCAAAAGAGTTTAATTCCTTAATCCTGAGATTTCTTTAGTATCCCAATAAATCGAGATTAGCTGTAAATCATCACAAAAGAGATTGTTCTTTTGGTGGCATCAGTTTACCAGATTTAGAATTATATTCTTTATCATCAATCATCAATACAATTTCTCTCTGGTTAAATAATAATTATAGTGCCAAATGGCAAAAGGTGCAAGTAAGCATTTAGTTAAAATCCAACCATCCGACAAATTTACATCATCATGTAATATTAAACAATAATATTCTTTGGTTGTTAAAATATTATTTCTTTTCTTAGACAGTCAAAACCAATTAGTTAATGTTTGCATTCCCATGATAATGACCACCTTTAGAAATGTTATCTACAAAAACCCAGAATACAAAGCATTTTTTTACTGTTTCCTATAACATATACTCAAAACAATATTTGTACATTTAATTTATCAGAGACCGATATATCATTTTTTCTCCACTGATGGATAGAAAAAAAAACTGCAAACTATAGAGTACATAACAAAAATTTTGATTTATGTAAGGAAATGTGGTTAGATATTCAAAATTGTGGACAATCAGTAGAATATAAAATTATTTTAATGCAATCGATAGTAAGAAATTCTGTTCCTAAGCTCATTGACCTTTTAATTATTTTGATGCATCAGAATATACTAGGGAGAGGATTTTTATCCAAAATATATAAAGTGGTCAAAAATGCAACAAAACATTGCAATGAAAGCTATTGGGATTATTTCAAACTCATAAACAATAATTATCCAAATGAAGATGCTAAAAAATAATGTTATTATCTTTGAAACAAACTACTTTCACATTAAAATGGATATTATTCTCTTGGAAATTCATGCATAGAACTTTTGTTACTCTACATTGAGTTGAATTCATGTATAAAAAAGTAAGTGGAATGTTGGAGAAGTAAGTTAAATGTTAAACCTAAATGACAGTATATGTTGTTTTTTTATTGTAATCTTCTTAAACCATTCTGGGATAATATTAATTTTTTACAGGCTTTATTTAATGATAAATTTACTTTAACCAAATAATTTTATTTAATATGCCAATACCTTCTTGTATCAAAAGAATAAACAACTCAGTTTTATGGTGTATTTTAACAATAGCAAGAAAAGTTATCGCTAAGAATTAGAAAAATGAATCTACTCCAGCCTTGAAAGAATTTATAAACATTGCAACCATTTTGTCATTTAGAACTTCTTACATACAATCAAGGCAAGAACAACCAGAATCATCACTTCTTACAACACTTGGATGACATTTAAAGAACTGCTAAATAAACAGTTGTTAATACTTAATAAATGCTAATTCTTGAGAATTTTTAGAATTTTTGCTGTATAGTAGACACTTCTGTAAATAGTTGTTTTTGTTATATTTTGATATTCTTTTTTCAGTATATTATTTATTTAATTACCTAATTTCTATATATATATCTTAAATGTTATAATTTATCTGATTGTTAAAACGTTAATAAAATATTTGAGAAAAAAAGAAGTAGAAGGGTGAGGTGCTTAACTAGCAGAGAGGAAGTTAAAACAGATGCAAAACAAGGAAGGAAAAAATATGACTCAGACTGCTGCTGGGTAGTCATAGATTGTATAGCAAGAAATGTGAGTAAGAGATGGAAAGCTGCAAGTAATGGTGAAAAAGGTGTGGGTAGACATTGCTGGTACCTCAGAAGCATGGACCAATGACCAGTGAGATAGGACAAGGAAGTGCCTAGGTATACATTCAATTTAGGAATGACAAAGAAAGAAGAGATGAAGGTGGAGTAACAATCTACATGAAAGAGTGCATCAGATGTATGATCAGAGAGAAAGAAGAACACCAAACCAGTAATGAGGCAAGTTTGTAGTCAGGGTTAGGGGCTTGTGATTTAAAGTAGAAGAATAGGGTTAGTTGGTGGACTGATATAATATATCACATGCAGACACAACAAGAGATGAGGGTGAGAGACTGGAAGACAGAATAAAGGACTGGTGTACAAGGAAGAATGGCATAGCTATGGAAGAGGTGAATCTACCAGAAACAGACTGGGAGATTCCAAGCTCCAGGGTAGTGAGTGCAAACTGATGGAAATATTAAACTTTGAGGGGTTCAATCAACTAGTGCAGGATGATAGAAGAGAGAGAGAATTCTGGATGTGGTCCCAACCAATGCGGATGGTGACAATGATGTCCAGATTAAGGCATTATTAGTCAACAATGATCATACCACTTTATAGTTTAGAGTAGGGAGAAGGGTAAGAATAAAAAACAATGGAAGGAATTTATTAGAATAGTGGAATATACTATACTGAGGTTGATATTCAAGCTTGATTTAGCAGACTGGAATCCTATGTATCCAAAGTATGGTGCTCTGCATATATTTTTCCCCTTCACAAGGGTGGCAAAAACTGTAACGTATCTAATTTCCACCCCATAGCCATCCTTTCCCCTCTCTCTAAGCTCCTTGAAAAATACATCCACCTTCAGCTCTTGCCATTCCTTACCAAACACTAGCTACTCTCTACTACCCAACATGGCTTCTGCCCAGGACATAGTACCAACACCGCCCTTCTCTCCTTCTTACATACTGTCAATTTAGCCCACGACTCCAGTAATTTAGTATCCTCAGTTCTGCTGGATTATCTAAAGCTTTTGATACCATCTCCCACACCCACCTTCTTAATCATCTATCTAATCTCAATCTCTCCCACAAAACTCTCTCCTGGTTCACCAGTTATCTTTCTGACAGGTCCCAGGCTGTCAAATGGGGCCAGGGCACCTCCACCTTCCATACTACCCCCACTGGAGTACCCCAAGGATCCATACTTGGCCCAGTTCTATTCAACATCTTTATTAACGACTTTTACAAGGCCATACCCAATACTAAAATTGTTCAATATGCTGACGATTCTACTTTGATCTGCTGCACCTCCAACTTAACACATCTCCAACTACTGATACAAACAGCTTTCTCAACTACCGAAAACTGGATGCTCCAAAATCACCTCTCATTAAATGCTAACAAAACTAAAATCCTTCTATTCTCTTCTTCTAAGTCCTCCCCTATTGATAAAAACTCATTCCAAATAACCAGCCATAACAACTCCATTTTAGAGGTCGTTCCCTCCAACAAACTTCTTGGTGCAACCATTGATGAACACCTAAAATTTAATACTCACGTCCAGCTAAACATAAAGAAAACCCACATAAAACTCGGCCTACTTTATAGAAACAACCACTTCCTCTCTCCTGCTAACAGACTAACTCTCACCACTACTTATTTCCTTCCCTCTCTACTTTATGGCACCCCTCTGCTTACTAATTTATCCTCCTCACTATCCTCCAAACTAGAAGTATGTTACAATAAAATCTCCAGATTTGCTACCAAAGCCAAATCTTCCTCTCATCACTGTTCCTCCCTTCACTCATTAAACTGGCTTGAACTCCATAACCAACTTGACTTTCTCCAAATCACGACTGCCTATAGACAACTATTCCAACCTACCAAGTGCCCTGCACTTTCCAGTATCCTCCAACCATATACTCCCCATAGAACACAGATCTACCCATCAAAACCTAATCACCATCCACAAATCCAAGTGCCCAGCTGGTCATCTTCTGCTTTCCTTCACCTTAGCCAAAAAATGGAATGCTCTTCCCTCCAGTCTTAGGACCTGTGATAACCTCGAAAACTTTAAAACTCTTCTTCATGCTCATCTTTACTCAAACAGGAAATGCAACTGTACTCTTCACTCTATACCTCTCAAGGTCTCCTCCACTTTTACTCCTGGCTAACCTCTCACCTAGCTAACCTTGCTCATTTGCATTATGTATAAATAACTATACTGTAAAATCTAACCTCAAGGCCATTTGCCTGTCTTTTACACTTAAACAAAATTGTAATTGTTTGTTTCTTTATGAATGCTACCTGTTTATTTGTCAGTAATGCAAAGTTTCTTAGTAATTATTCATGTAACTATGTATTGTTGGAGCTTTTCTCCCTGGGCCTCCACTGAAAATGGGCTCCCCGAGCCCAGTGGACCTCCCCGGTCATCAAACTGGAATAAATAAATAAATAAATATAAATCAAGGAAGCAGACAAGCTATAAGAATAGGGCAATGATGGAGTACATAGGGTTATGGAAATGGGTGTAAAGAAGAGGCAAAAATGAAGATGATAAAGTTAGTGCAGATACATAGGCATTTTTGGCTAGCAATAAGGGGAAAAGACAGGGCCTACAATAGATGTAAAGTAAAAGATGGGGAAATGGACAAGATAAAGGAGGCCAGCAAAAAGGCCTTTGAAACCTCCTTCATTTTCAAATAAGCCTCTCATATCAATACAGCACTTAACTAATTTCTATCTCCACTTATCTATCTCTACAATACTTTCTCTAAACTATTTCTTCCAATTTTTACTACTCAGTAACACTTTACAGTCGCTGCCATTAACAGTTTTTCTCTTTGTTGAACTGATACTTTAAACTACAAACTATTTTCTCTCATAAATAACACAATGACTCTGTTTTGATATATATATATATTAATGTACTTTTAGTTAAACTGTATTTTGATTGCTTTTTTATTGTATTTCACATGCAATTCACATTTTTAATATATTATAATTTGCTACTGTTGCTTTTCTCGGAGCATTTTTCCCCAGGTCTCCACTGAAAATGGGTATTATAGACCCCATGGGACTCTCTTGGTAAAAATATGTCAATAAATAAATAGATACATGAAATTAGATAACTGGGAACATATTAAAATGTCAGTGGTAGCAGCAGACAGAATACTTGCGTATATGCTTGGGGTGATAAATTCATGAGGTAACTTCTACTCTGCAAGGCCCCAGTCAAACTATATACTGAGAACTGTGTGCATTTCTGGAAGTCATATAAGGAAAGCAACTGCAGGATTTTAGAAAGAATTCATGGAAAAACTAAAAGAAAGATTTGTCGGATAGAGGGAAAGGAATATGACCAGTGTCTGGAAGAGTTAAGGATCTTTCCAGTTGAAATGAGAAGACATGAAAGGATATGATACTGGTGCATAATTTCATGTCTGGGTGATAAAGACTAAGAAAGAAAGGCTGATGCAAGCTGCAGAGTGTAAAGACCAAATATTCCTTGTTATATTGTGCTGAGCCAATTTGCTTTCTATGGAGTACTTTCCATGTGGATTAACCAACAAAACATAAAGAACTGAGATTCTCAATGGCTGAAGTTCACGTGTACATCATAGTCACTGCTGAGCTGCCTAGCCTTAATCAAACCATGTAAAGAAGATTTTTATAACATGTCTGAGCTGAGAAAAGTAAATTTCATTCCTGGGCAGTACATACCTTGACTGCAAATGTGTATACAGCGAAAATAAATGGTTACTCCCAAAACTGTACTATGTTTATCAAATGCATGGCACTCCTCCATGAAGCCCACTAAAAAGAATTTTTGCCAATTATTGTTTCTAGATTTTCCTAGATTTGAATTTCTAACTTTGCAATGTCTCTGATTTTACTAAGCTTTGTAGTGTGGTAGTATACTCTATATATACTAAATATGCAATTCCAATCTTTGAAGAAAGGTAGTGACATATTTTACAAGAAAACACTCTTCAGAGATATACTTCATAATGTTTGTTGATTCTTGGAGAAACCAAGTTGGTGGATCCTCTTCAGAAAACATTAAAAGTTTCCACAAAAGGAATACTGTGGAATATAGCCATTTAAACTGCAGTGTTTCAACACAATATATAATCAAGATGCTTTGCTGTATTACTAATTAGCAATGAACAATCACCTGCATACAGGAATATCTTAAATTCCACCCCCTAAACACACTTTTGCTTCAGCCATATTATGTCAGTGGCTCAACTACCAGAAAAAATATGGTAGTGGACAGAGACATCCCATCTAGTGTCTTTAAGTGTGGAGAATGGATAAGAAAGATCTGTAGCTGGTAGTTCTCTGGCATTGGGGGGCTAAGGTAGAGAGTCTGCAATGCCTGGGGTACCTGCCTGAGTGTGTTGAGGTGTGTGATGCCCCTGCACTGGCCCAGTAATCAAGGAGCCTCAATCCTCACCACTGGCAATAGTGAGGGGTGTACACAATGGGAGGATGACAAGTACACACACACACATTAAAGTACAACTTCCCTTTAGAGCACACAGTGATCACATTCAGTCTAGGGCTGGTTTCTCTCTCTTTCTCCAGATGCCCAATAAGACTCCTCACTGGCACAGCTATAGGGTTAATATCTCAGCTGAGTGGCCAATCTAAGACCTCCAGCACCATCTCTGTCCAACCACTGCTTCGTGTCCCAGCCCAAGTTGCTGACACATACACTTTGAGATTTTATTGATATACAAACACACACACATACCTGGGAAAGGCTGGCACAGGTTTACTAGCTATGTCGCACTTCTGCCCAGACTATAAGGTAGTACCAGCTGCCACCAGCTACCCTTACTTATCATCTACTATAAGGCCCTTACAAAGGGTGTCCAATCCTACTGTGTAATGTTACTATTATTCCAAATGGTAGTCTGACCAAGCAAGGCTATTTAGGAGTGGCCTGTAAGTGTCACCAAATACACATGCCAGTACTCTAAGAGCTTCTATATGCCTCACAAATATCAGCCACAAAGCTAGGTTTAAATATATTTAATAATAATAATAATAAAAGAACACGACAATATTCAGAAAACAAAAACAGTTACTTCAGAGTTCAAAATCAAAGGAAATATTTTAAAACAGCATTGCAGGACAGTCTCAAATAAATACAGAAAACATCTAAATTAATCTTTACTATATTCCTATCTATACCAACAAAAAAATGAGCAAAGACTACCATAAAAAGAAAAATACTCTGGGGGCACCAGTGAGGAACTGTGTCAGTTTAATAAAGTGCTTTTCATTTGAATCTAAGTTCAAACTTCTTCAGATAAAACCAAAAAACATCTTTTTAAAATATTTCACAACATCATAGGACACAAGATCTCGAATCACACAAGTTAATAAACTTTAAAACTTTGTCACTATAATTTAAAAAAAAGAGTGTAACTGCCGAACATTCTAATCTACCTTACTAAGCTCTTAAACTTCTAAAGGCACTTAATTAAACAGGCGTCATTTAATCCAGGATATTTATATGCATTTAAATTTATTTGCCAGAATAACTCTAGTTTAAATGCATATAAATATCCTGGATTAAATGACTCCTGTTCAATTAAGTGCCTTTTGAAGCTTTAGCACTTAGTAAGGTAGATTAGAATGTTCTGCAGTTACACTCTTTTTTGTTTTTAGAATTATATTGGCAAACGTTTAAAGTTTATTAACTTGTGTGTTTTCATCTTGTTTCACATACATTTGTTAATGAATATCTTTGCATATATGGTTTTATTATTGTGATATATTAGCTGCATTTGTTTAATGTGCAGTTTCACCATGCACGTTCTTGTGAGTTACTGAATGGGACTTGCTGGGCGGGTATCGTTATGTAATTAATTAATTATTGAGTACTGTTTAGCTCTGATTTGAGATCTTGTGTCATATGTTGATGTTTTTTGGTTTTGGTTTTACCTGAAGAAGTTTGAACTTAGATTCAAACGAAAAGCGTTTTATTAGACTGTCACGTTTCCTCACTGGTGCCGCTGGAGTCTTTTTCTTTTTATATTCCTATCTATATCTAAGAGAGATACTGTGCCCTAAGTCTTACTTACAAACAACATGCAGACAGAAGTGCTGAATGGATGCTTCTAGGTCCAAGACAAGATACAAAATGCCTAGTCTCTCTCTCTGAAAGAGTTCTTAAATTAATAATAAACATTACTACTGGGTTAGCTTGAATGACATCACTCTTTGTCACATGACTTCAGTTGCCAGGCTAAACAGATACTAACAGAATTTTAACATCTCTGTGTGAGAAGTACATATCTCTCAGAAGTGGTCAAAACTGTGTACCTGCTAGGAAATCATAAAGCAAACACTTTACATTTTAAACCTAGTAATTACTTTTCTTTTCAGATAATAGAAAAACTTCTAGCTCTAGATATTGTGTCTGCTATTGAACTGAAACCGATAAATAACACAATTGTAAAACATTTTAATTTCAACTTATTTTCTTGAAGTTTTATGTTCCAGCTTCTACTATTAAAACATACATTTGCACAGATATATAGTTTATATACATTTCTGTTCTTTTCCAGTAGGGTACACTGTGGACACATTCTTGAAGCTCAGTACTGTACAAACCCTATTCAACACACACTTCTGCACCAGTAGTTTAATATACACATAACAGTACTTTTCCGTTAACAGGGCAACAGGTGAAATCAGCGGTTGATGTCAAGCAAGTGGTGCTTATGTTGGAAAAATCTGTAGTACTGTGAGAACAAAGCCAAAATGAAAAGCAGAGCAGAGCAATCCAACAAAATCATTAACAGTGTGTCATTTCATTTATGTTTGGTCGTAGTGTTAACAATATTTCAAGGACTCGCCTTAAACTTAGAAATTATCAGGGATGCTAAAATAACTGTTTTCATACCACAGTTTTCAGTGTACCTTATTATGAGGAAGTTTTCTCATTCATACCTCTCAACTATGTGAGATAAAAGTATGGATACTGTGAAATTTGAGATGTACGTTCCTCATTTTGACGCATAAAAATCCCATGATCCTTGCAGTTCTACATTGAAAGGGCTTGTCACAGAATCAGTATTAATAATTTTCTACTGAGTGGAACACCATGGTTTTGCACTACTACAGAGCAAGACCTAACCTTTAACAAGGCTTAGAGTATAGTTAAGCACCCCAAAGGCACTAACATCCAGTCTGCACTAAAAACAAGCAGTACTGACCCAGAAATAACAGCAACATGCCATGAAACTGCTTTGTTTCAACTCTGACAGAGAAGCTATCAATGAATTTCTTGGCATCCACGTGTCGAATACGTAATAAAGCCATTAAAAGATGGTGACCCAATCATTAAATCAGTACTACTGTGACAACAAAGGCACGATTAGAAGCAGGACACAAGAATGCCCAAATGAATAATAATGTGAGGAGGAACACAAAATTACAACCAGAAACACATAAGCAGCACTTACTTCACATCAATCGCACATTTCGCCTGCTGCCCCGTTAACGGAAAACTACCCACATAACATAAAGTTCTCTTATATTTGTAAGGTAAGCATATGAATCATATTAATATTCACAAATGACATATGATTATTTACAAAATTCCAGATAGCTGGGCTGGCAGTGTCACAAGGTGTCCCAGTATGGACAACATATAACTCCATCTGATAGAGTTAAACACTTCTTCAAAATCTTGTAAGATGGTAAGGGATGGGCAAACCATGCACACCAAAGCTTAGAAGTAACTAACATGTGTGGTCTCTGTTGGTATGCACCTTAATGAACCCTGCCTGTGATTGATGAGTCAAATGTAACAAGAAAGGTGTAAAACCTGTGGCTAATATCTTTGCACAAAAATTTGCTTCCACATTGATACATTGATTAACATGATTGGTTTGGCATTCTCTAGCCTGTTTGGATCTTGTCTAGGTTTGATAGAGACTATAATACAAGACCATTTGAGAGAGAAAGGAGATGTTGCATTGGAAAGAAATATCGCCCTATATAGCCTTTCAAAGTGGTGTTTGAATGTGTACTAACTTCTCATACAAGTCTATGAACAGCTCGTGAAGGCCAGGGACTTTTACCTGTGGGGCTGATTTTATAACTTACTGGACCTCTCTCATTTTAATAGCCTTGATTAAGGATTAAGCATCTTAAGGTTATATTGTTGGAAAGGCAAGGGACCACAGAAATGAAGAGCATTCTTCTTCAAAAAACTTTATTAGAACAGACATTCTCTTTATTCAATTGAAAATAAAACCTCAGAAATCTCTGTTAATTCCTGGGGAGAGATAATAAGCTCACCGTTATCTCTGAACAAGTGAATAGTAACTTCTCACCGTTATCTCTGAACAAGTGAATAGTAACTTCTCACCGTTATCTCTGAACAAGTGAATAGTAACTTCTCACCGTTATCTCTGAACAAGTGAATAGTAACTTCTCACCGTTATCTCTGAACAAGTGAATAGTAACTTCTCACCGTTATCTCTGAACAAGTGAATAGTAACTTCTCACCGTTATCTCTGAACAAGTGAATAGTAACTTCTCACCGTTATCTCTGAACAAGTGAATAGTAACTTCTCACCGTTATCTCTGAACAAGTGAATAGTAACTTCTCACCGTTATCTCTGAACAAGTGAATAGTAACTTCTCACCATTATCTCTGAACAAGTGAATAGTAACTTCTCACCGTTATATCTGAACAAGTGAATAGTAACTTCTCACCGTTATCTCTGAACAAGTGAATAGTAACTTCTCACCGTTATCTCTGAACAAGTGAATAGTAACTTCTCACCGTTATCTCTGAACAAGTGAATAGTAACTTCTCACCGTTATCTCTGAACAAGTGAATAGTAACTTCTCACCGTTATCTCTAAACAAGTGAATAGTAACTTCTCACCGTTATCTCTGAACAAGTGAACAGTAACTTCTCACCGTTATCTCTGAACAAGTGAATAGTAACTTCTCACCGTTATCTCTGAACAAGTGAATAGTAACTTTGGACTGTCACTTACATAAACAAAATGCAAGAAATTTCACTTGCTTATCCTATCGGGCCCATGCTTGTAATGCCATTCTTTGGAAATGTAGGGATGCTCTCTCTCTCTCTCTCTTTCTCTTCAATTGTTTTTTCCATCTCTACCATTTTTGACTTAAACATCCTTATCAAGTCAGAGTTCTTCACTTCCTGCCCCCTGCACTGTACCAGTAGTTCAGAGATTTGTTCTTCTATCCCTCTAATGCTATTATGTTAGTTAATAATTGTGCTTTCTCTCCCATGCATATTGATTTTTGGTTCAGCTTAAACAACTCTCGCCACAAGAATATACATCAATATTTCTATGCTAGCTAGTGGATTTTGCTGTATATACTGGGAAATGTCTGACTTTAGGAATTTAAAGTTGTTTTCATCTTTTAAACTGAGTGAATCCAGCCTCCACCGTTTTTTTATTTTCTTTTTCTGAGGGTAGGAGAATTATATGGGAATGAATTACATAAGCAGTTTCTCATAGTTTGAGTGAACATATGGCTGCACCTCTGCTTTGGACACACGTGAAAGGGCAAAGCCTGAAACCAGCAAATAATCAATCCAGCTCTGAGAGAGACCACTAGCAGCAATAAATGTGAAACCAGAGTCTCCTTCATTTAATACTGGCTGTGGACAGCAAAGCCCAGAGAGTGTATTTAAGTGATTGTCACATTCTGGGTCCTGATGTCCCTCTACTCCTGGGATCTGACCTTCCTGAGACAGAGTCCAATAAAAAATTAAAACCCCCATAAAACCTGTTTTTGTTTCTTGGTAAAACACTAAAATCCTTGAACACACTGAAGCAGAAATGCTGGTCTGTATACATTTGGACTCTAGGTATTTACATTTAGCTGGGGCCCCAAAGACAACTTAACTTTAATTAAAACCTGTCTCCCCTCATTACCCATTAACATTTCTAAGGATGAGTATACTAAGCTATCATTAAAGAAAATAGGCTCGCACACCTTGAAAAGAACTACATGACTCCATACTGCTAGTCCCTCTAGACAATTAAGACAATTACTATGCTGTTTTGCTATATTAACCTGCTGCAGTAAGATAGCATTTAACTGTCACAAACTTTAAATATCATAAAGTAACACTGCATTTTAACATAGAGTTTAGCCCGGACACAATAAAAGGAAAAGAAGAGAAACCAGAAATAACACTTTTTTAGGGAATACTAAAAACAATAACAGACAAATGAGTGTTTCAGTATTTTTTTTCCTTAGAGAGAATGGGAATTTGCAGTATTCTGAGCATTTTTTTGCTGGCAGTCAGTTGGCACCGTGAGTTTATTTTAGCTGTTACTTGTTTATGGCTATCTGTTATTGCTGCTGAGTTCTATGCTGCTGTTCAACTGACAGACTGTTTTAAAGGAGGTGACTACTGACTGTATTCATCCATCAGGGAAGTGCCTTTTTAAGTTAATACTGAGACTTGTGTTACCAGACAGAACTTTGTTTAGGACTGTTTTAGCCACAGAATAGCCAATGAGTGCCTTTTTGGAAATCCCCATTCCAAGGGACCTACGCACTTCTCTATACTGTGTTCTCCCACCCATAGCTGCTGCAGTGTAATTTCCCTCCTTTCTCAAATAATTGTGTTTTTTCTACAACTGTACTGTTTCAGAAACTGTAGCACTTGAGTCAGCATTGGCGTAACTGCAAATGCAAACTGAAATTGCATTACAATATTACATTGTTTTCTATCTTGCAGCACTGTTTATTTGCCCTTCTACACTCTATACAGAATTGCAGCAGCTATGCTTGCATTGCCTTATTATACCTGGATAAACAACTTAAAGTAGTTTTATAACAATTTTCTTCTTCATGCTGCACTGATTTTCATCTTCCTCATCTATTGCACTGTTTAGGTAATTGTAGTATCTTTATATACACTGTTCATCTCTATTTGGATAGTAGCTAACTTATTTGCATTTTCTTGTTTTTTCTCATCTTGCTACACTGATTTTCACTGGAGGCACTGTTGACTTACTTGTACCTCCACGTTTGAGCCAATGCACATTTGAAATTTATGTTGATAACAGTGACACTACTGTTCAGCCAATGTACTTTTAAATTAATTGTAGCAATAAGCCTTCTAGAACTAGAGCTAAGAAATCTCAGCCATGAGGCTGCATCTCTACATCATTAACACATACTTAAGCAGCCATTACATATACTTGAGAGAGTCACAAAGATTCATGACATAAATCCTTGGCCCTCTTCAAAAGGAACCTTGACGATTGGACGGGAGATAGGAAATTTACCCCGGGGATCATGTCAGTTGCCCTGCTAGACAGGGGTCCAGGGAAGTAAATATTGTGGGAAGAAGTAGCCAGGGAATTGTTATGGCTAGGCTTGTACAGGCCCTAGGGCCAATAGCCTAGTACCAACCTATTAACCTATGCTATATTCATTCTTTGAAATTTTTGGTAATGGCTCACTCCTTTGTGAGGCACACTGACTCTAACCTCATGAGGATGGACAAGAACAGGCTGATGGTTACCCACCTTTCTGGAACCATGATATGGGATGTTAAGAGGGTTCTTAGATTCCCTCCATCATGAAAAATACAACTTCAGCCTGGTGGTGATCCATATAGGGGTGAATGACCTTAGATGTTCCACCCAAGGGGAACTGTATAAGTATATGATTGACCTATCTATATTTGTAACAGAGGCAAGAAAGACACTGTTTTTAGTGGTATTCTGCCCTCACTTAGAATGATGTCAAAATTCAAGAACATCTTAAGATTACTGACTTCACTAATTGGCTTAGTAACTAGTGTCACACTAGTGAGAATCAGCATGTTTCTTCCTGGATCAAGATGGCTGACAGACCCTACTGCTTTCCCAAGGATGGTTTGTACCTCTCTCACTAGACTTTCTCAGTTTGGTTAAAGAATTTGCTGACCTTTAGTGCCATTTTTAGGCAGATTCTTCCTCCTCGGCATTCTCACAAAGTAATTTCTGACATATTACACATTAAGGTGTCTCTAACTAATGCCAGAAGATTTAACAAAATAATGACATAGCTAGAGGGTTTCTTGTATTTTGAACACATACATACATATATGTTCAGTAAGAAGGACATAGTAACAATGCAATTAAAATACTCACTCTGTCCATGGATTTAGTGCCAATCTTTCATTTAAATGTATAGGCAGCCACAGGAGAGTTGCAGTATTTGTCACAGACCCATTTCACTTCCAGGCAGAGTCCTTCTGATCCCAATTTTGACACTTTGGGAAGCTAAGTCACCAATAAACAAAGTCAACTACCACTTCACAGAGCCAGCTAAAGATCTCCCTCCATGTCAACACTAATCCTGCTAGCTGCATCAATATCACAATCAATATCTCCATAAACCTAAATAGATTTATTCTAGGATTATTTCATTTAACTTTTAATAAAGCAGTTCACCTACACTACAAATGGGAAATCAAGCCTAATGCTTCCTATACTGTGAAAATGCAAACTATCTAGAACAGTTGATAAATATTCCAACTAGGGAGCGCAAATTCAGGATGTTTTCCTTGCGAATGTATTTCCCCTTTTGTACAAATCCACATGTATCATACTCCATTGCTGAATAAGACCACAAGCTAGTCACTTCCATGTAGAAGGATGGATGTAGTCCACAAACAAATACATTGGTATTCAATGACTTCACAGCATCAAACTTCCTGCTGCTACTCAGTAACCTAATTAATTTCCATTGCATCCCTTCTGAGACTGACCCTATAAATTAAATTAAGGCCTTTACCTCTGAGTTCTACCCTCATCTAAATAGCTACCTATAGAAAAGGGCATCTATCCATACCAAACTTTATAGTGGAATACTTAAGTATATAAACTATACAACAAACTGAAGAATGTGCCAAACTCTTAAAGGTGATCATATACTCCACAACTTAAGAAGGCACTCAAGCATTATAGCAAAGAACTTTAGGCAGCAGTCAGAAAACCAAAAGCTGATCATGAACACAACATGGCCATTGCTAACAAAATAATTATGAATCCTTGAAGATGTGTCATTGCTCACAACTGATCCACAATGATGCTTCTCATTCTGAGCATAAAGAAATGGCTAATGTTCTAGCTGACCAATATATTGCAAACTTGACCTCAACTACAGTCATACATACCACACTGATTCCTAACCTCCCCATATCACTATGTAACAAGTCCTAACAGCTGTATCTAAAACAAAGTGAACTACCTCCATGAGTCCTGGTAATATATCAAAAAGGGTCTACTTTGACCCATCGAAATTAAACTTCTTCGAATTTCACTTACCTGACTCCACTTCTCTGAAATGTCATTAAACCGAAAGCATGGACTGCAGAAATCCTTTCCCTGTGAAAGGAACCACTTGCCCACCATGTAAAAACACATCAATGGACCACAGCTAAACCCAACAAAGTGGGGGCCTTCACCCCCAATGCCCCACACCCTCCACTTAAATATACCAACTCTGAGATTGCACTACATTGAAGAAAGGGCAAAGTTCACCATGGTGGCCAAGTGGTTCCTTTCACAAAGAAAAGATTTCGGCAGTCTGTGCTTTTGGTTTAATGACTTTTGGAGAAGTGGAGTCGGGTAAGTGAAATTAGGGGAAGTGTAATTTCGATGGGTCAAAGTAGACCTAGACACATCATGAATCATAATAAGTATCACCAAGTATGGCTTAGCAGAACCTTGATTAATTCTATTTAACATGAGTCTTGCAACAGTTTATGTCCGCAAAGCTTGGAAGATAGCCATCATGATGGCTATACATAACGGAGATTTAACCATGAACCCTGGTAGCTATGGAATCATCAGACTTACCAGCCTTGCTAGTAAAACTTTGGAATGTATCATTCATAGCCTCATAACTCTAGACCTTGATAGTCATGTAGCCCTTGACCCACATCAATTTGGCTTTGTCAAATATAGTTACTGCCATTTTTACCTTTTAAACTTCTTCAACAGATAATTTTGGTCAAGTCATGCACACAGCATACACATCATTAGAGTTTTAAGTGGCACCTCAGAAAGTAGAAATGTCACAGGTGGCATTCTAAAAGGCTATATACTGGGTCCTTTTCTCTTTGGCCTTCATTTCTCTGATCTATAACCAATATCCTGGTTCTTAGGTTAACAAAACTCATTAGCGATTGTAAACTAAGGGTGGTTATTTGAGCACCCACCAATGAATTGGTACTCCAGGATGGGCTGCACTATGCAACAACTGGTACAAGAATAACAACCTCAAGCTAAATATAAAAAAATGCAGTATAGTTCACACTGTAAAATGAAATACTCCATCATATCAGATACATGGCTCATCCTTTAACAATGGCACTGTCTTTATGTATCTAGGCATCCTTGTGGGTGACCCCTATCTTTTGATCATCAGATTTTGCCTATAGTTACAGAATCCTTTAACCTGCCCCAATGACCACCATTAGCATATCACTGTAGAAGCTATAACACAAAGAGCAGTGACCAAAGAAAAGTAGCAGGAAGTGCAAAGAGCTTTAAATATGTTTAAGCACTTAATTCAGAAGCTAAATGAAGTACTGAAACATGTTTTAAAGCTCTTTGTGCTTGTCACCCCTGACTACTGTTAATGCAGTGCTCTGT
Source organism: Protopterus annectens (assembly GCF_019279795.1). Taxonomy (NCBI): domain Eukaryota; kingdom Metazoa; phylum Chordata; order Ceratodontiformes; family Protopteridae; genus Protopterus; species Protopterus annectens. Next base: position 189,063,074 of record NC_056743.1, read on the forward strand.
ACTGTATGTGATTTTAACAAGGGAGCAGGAGTTTATATCCACAATGTAGACATATGACTTGCACATTAATACTAAAAAAAAACTTCATGTGACAGGAAAATGTCTTTTATTTTTTTCTGCTGTGTATTGCACATAAACAGTATTGTAGTTTTTTACCCTCCCTCATCGGTTTTAAGACCAGAGAGTTTCCATATCATAGAATTCCTTCATGTCCACAAGCACTCCATATCAGTTTGTGAATTCTGTTGAAAAGAACTGATGGCAGACTTCTTTTGTGAAGAGGTTCTCCTGAATATGGGATGATTACTGTGCATTCTCAGAGGCACAGAGGATTGAATGAGAAGGCTGACTAGGCAATCATGGCATAGCTACATATGTCCCAAGACCTGTATGGAACTTGCATCTCCTGACGTGAGCCACAGATGTGAATAGACTTAGCTCTGCTTGCCTTTGAATTGGGTTTGTCAAGTCTTCTGCTCAGAGTGTTGACTGCAGAAAGGTCAAAGTGCCTTCTGAAGTTTCAAATGATTTTTTTTTGTAGGAGACTTAAGAGTGGCAATGTTGTTTTTGACGCGCTTTGCATACACTTACAAATACCTTTTTTCTTATCATTACCTCCATGGAATAATCATGATGTAGTCTGACTGGCTACTTCAGTAATTTAAATGTTCTTCCTTCTTTAACAGCTTCCAACAGTATAGGCTTGTCTGCATAGTTCAAAAGCCGGAAAATTATTTGGTATGTCTATCTATTAGACCATGGCAAGGGTGGGTGTGGGGGTTAGTGACCTGCATGGTCTTTCAATGACAATTAGGGATTGAGGGATAAGGACCTTAGCAAGAGTCTCTTCCAGGAATGCTACTACATCTGCCAATTCCATCCTCTTCTTCAAACTTGACAGTCTTAAAAATCATGTCTAAATGTGCAAAACAAACTTTTCTTTTCACACACAAAAGTGTTTACATGCATCTTTATGTGTGCAAACACTTTTCTGTATAAAAAGAAAAGTTCATTTTGCAGCCTTTAGAAAAATACACCCCGGGATTCATGAAGCTCGGCGTAAGGCCTGCGCCGGCGGTGCATGGAATATCCGGTGCAGTAGCGCCATATACATATTAATGAGAGTGCACCGGAATCACAGACACGTGCGTGGTGTACATGAGCGAGCCCAGGTAGGATGCGTCTGGAGGCGTGTCTAAGCCGGCATGAGGTGAGCAACCTAATGTGCTGACAGCCACGGTCCGCCCACAATAGTAATGGCAGCAGCCAGGTCCTGTGCAGAATGAAACGCACAATGCAACATAGTCCCCGTCCCAAATTAACGGAGAAGCAAATAGAAGCCACGAAGGCATAAGTGTACCCGTCCAAGGAGCAAAGGATACGCATAAGACCGCGTTCGTCCCGCAATGCACTGTCAGTGTTTACACTCACAGAAGGTGTACAGCCGCATGTCAGCGCGCCGCACCGACATAGGAGCAGCGACTAAGGTCACCACCTGTCCCACTTTGGTTGGGGCAATCTCTCCATGGACAGTTGTGTCCCGAAAAAACGTATTAGAAATGGCTGATGTGCTACGATTGTAGGACAAAATGATATCCCGTATTTAATGTAATGGTAGCATGAATTGGTTATTTCTGTAACAGAAATACCTAAATGACACAATAAACAGAATAAGCAAGGAAATTGCCACAATAATAAGCATATTATTTAGGCAAACAAGTGAATTTCTATGCTATATAGTGACCGTTTGTATGTGTCGGCCTGTAAAGTCAGATGTGAGTCCCGGAAATATCCCAGATCGGAAAATGGAAAAGGTGGAAACCCCAGTAGCGACATGGGCATGGTCACCAGGGTTACCTGCTGTCCCAATGTGCCATGGACAGTCCCTGATTGGACAGTCGTGTCCCTGCAACAATCGTAAAATGGAAAATGACCTCCGATCCCCTGCCACGCAAATTCCGCAATATACATGTAAATAGTAGCATAAAACATATACATTACGATATGGAACACAGACATGGCATAAGAAAATAAATAAGGAACCCAAACGCTTACAGAATAAGCTCATAGTATGGCAAACAAGTGAAGTTCTGTCAACTGCACTAGCCCTGGGTATGTGTAGTCCTGCAAATTCGAAGTGTCCACATAACATGCCCCACTATGGGCATTGGAAAAGGTGCCAACCATAATGGTCACAAGCAGTAGTGACAGTACATAGCCGGGTAGCTGTGCTGACATAACAACAGTAAGGAAGCAAGATACCTCAAACACAGGCAAACATGTGCATAGCAACATATCCCAGACCCAGCAACGTCTCTGTTGCATACACTGGATGGTGTATGATGAAGTGTAATATCCAGAAGCAGAACCCATGCATTCGGATGTACTACACAATAGCCTCATTGTACATGTCAGTCACACCCATGTATACCCCTGCACCCAAACCTGCTAGCATCCGTGTGCAGCTATACAACCACACATAATGTGCATACCTGAACTGTGGTAAGAAGTTTGTGTTAGGCAATGCCACGCGGGCAAATACGTACGACATGTCACCAACCCACCGCAGGTACAGATATGTAAATGGCTGCATGTGAATGTGTCAGCAGAATGTGTACATCCGGCATGTAGTATGTACCCGTCCAAACCATCTAGGTTTGCATACGACACGGTGCACATAACTGTACACATGTGGTGGACCACCGCATCGATGATTATCTTTGCAGTGAAGTCGATCACATATAGCGGAACAGGTGCCTACCACACAGGACGTCCTAACAGGGTGCTACAGGCAAAGAAGGGGAAACTGGGACATCACATGTGGAGATTAGCGTGGCTGGACGGACAAATACACACGGTCAAGGTAAAGGACGGAACAACATGCATATGGCTGGATGGATGTTGTTCATAAAATATATAGAAACACATATGAAGTTCCAGTTTACACTCGAAATACTATATAATGTATTGAATTGTACCGTACAATATGGCAGTAGAACTAAGCCTGCATGTAATTGGTGAAGCTAAGCTGTACTGTGATGGAATTCTGAACCTGGCAGTAAGCAGTACAGCAGGCTCATGTCTGTCATCATTAATTATTTGCTGGGTTACAGAACAATAAATGTATGTACATGCATAACAGCACTCCTTCCCCAGAGGAGGATGGCCTTGTGAGCTCAATCGAAGATAGCAGTACAACTCCCTACCAGAGAGACAAAGCAACGTATTAAGAAATTAACTGTCCACTGTATCGTACCAGTCTATGGTCCTTGAAACAGCTACAATCACAAAAGGATACTGTAATGTACAAGGTGCCTTGCAAGGCTGTGTTATTCCCATGAGAAAACAATTTAAAAGCACGACCCCAGCACCCACATATGTATAGACTATTGCGGACCATAGTGATGGAAATGCCCTGTGACCGACCACGTCAGTAAGGTGGGCAAAAGCTGATTGTAAACACTATATAAAGAAACTGCTTACTGTATAGAGTCAGACAAAACTCTCATACTTGGACTGTATATTATTTAGCCTGCCTGTGTACACTACTAAAACGTTCCGAACCCGAGCCTCCTGTGTTATCGGCTGTCACTTAGAAAAGCCTACTGATAACTACAGTCTGGTTGTAACAACTTATTTCACATTGTGATCCTTGTAATCCGAAATTCCCTTGGTAAGCTACAGGTCAGAGTGCATGGCTGGTTAGACATGTACGCTGGAGAATATGCATAAATGGTTCTTCTTGAATGAAAAGACCTCCGACTGAATTGTTGTGTGTAAAGAGGCTGTTTACTGTCTGATCTGTGGCTGAAAAGCGGAAAACTGTATCCCAAGAAGAAAACGTGCAGCCTTAAACAGGAGGCCCAGGTAAGGAGTGTCTGCCTTTTTGTGTCTATTGTAGATCAGGGACCAGACTACATTGTGTTTCTGTTAACAGTAGTGATATCGGGTCAAAGACCTACCCACATACTGTTAAATCTGAACATAGGTCAGGGTAACACACAGCAGAGTAAATAGTGATTGTAGACACTACAGTGGATACAGGGAAGGAGACACACGTGTTATGACAGAAGGGTACGTAGCAGTCGTGTAGAGGATATGGGAGATTATCGAAGCAACAGATCATGTGATCCGCGTTTGACGGGTGACGTGAAGAATATGCAATCGCAGAGAGCACATAATGTGAGTTACGCAGAAAAATGGGGTAATAAATATGACATTGATGGTATATTAGGCAACATATCGTTACTGAAACATTGTAATCCCTGAAAATTTGATGCATATGTTCCAAGGTAAACACCTGTTCCACCCTGAGAGGGATATGCCCTCTCTGGCCAGCCGTGTCCTGTAAATAAACCGAACAAATGTCAAATGTCCTGATATCTCAGGACAAACATTTACCAGATATATATCAAGATGGTAGCATAAAACAGTAAATTTGTATGTGGAACAGCAAAATATAATAATAAACAGAATAAGCAACTGAAATGCTACAACAATTGGTCGCTCTCCTGGCAAAACGTGAATACCTGTCCTATGTACTGGCCGTGGGTATGCATTTTCCAGGCAAATTACACGTTCCGAACACTAATGTCCCACATTGTGCATTGGAAAAGGTGGCAGCCCTAAGATGTGCAGGCGACAAAACAGCGACAATTGGGTATCCGTCATGCACATCGGTGGACTGAGGTAGTGTACCGAAGGGAATAGAACACTACAAATGGCTAAGCATCATACATACACAGAGAAGATCATAATACAGTAGTACCGACCGCCCCCCCCCCCACAACACCCTACCACCTCAGATACCACATGCAGGATATTAAGCGGGAGGGCAGGCTAGTCCCCACACGTTATCCTGTGGCAACAGAGGTAGCACAACGAACAAATGTAATAGAAGCTATTGAAACCACATCCCGAACACGTAACATACTTAGGGACACCCGAGTAAGAACACAGTACTAAAACAGAGTGAGGATATCTGTCAATTAATTGAAGTACCGAACCATCATGCAGGACAGGAAGGCCAGGACCCAACCCCCGTGGCGTATAGACCGTGGACACCAGAAGATATCTGCAAAGTCAGAGAGGGAATTCCCCATCCACAAAGTAATCGCTATTCACCATGCAATACCCTGTATCTCCTGATCGGAAACCAAAAGGGAATGGCGGATGGTACAGTATGTATAAGCTGTAAATAATGTAAGAATACTTAGGGTAGCGTTGGTGCCAGACCCACACACTATATTCAATGCTATGAACATGCCACAGAAGTATCTTACCGTGGTACATATAAGCTATGCTTACTTTGCAATACCTATACATCCACATAGTTCGTATTGCTTTGCTTGTACAGTCAGGGTGACAGATACAGCCATACCCGGCTATCGCGGGGCTACTGTGAAAGTACAACGATATTCTCACAGGGGATGGCTAGCTACATTCCGGTGTCAACTCCACCCGGGGCCAGTCAAGATCCACTTTAATTGGATGATATTCTGCTTGCGGCCCCTACCCAGCAGCAATGTATGGAAGATACAATAGCATTATTGAGATAATCAGCAGAACAGGGACATAAAGTAAGCAAGCATAAATTGCAACTACAGAGAATACAGGTCAATTACCTGGCATATCTGGTATCCAAGTAGGGTAGAACATCACATGACGATAGGAAGGTAGCAATATAATAAGCACCCAAGCCAACTAACAAGAAGGGAATGATGTCGTGTCTGGGCCGACTAAGACATGTTAAATCTGGATACCAAACAATGCTGTGGAATCCGCTGTATTGTTTGCCTTAACCTTTAATACACCTATGGCAGCACAACACATAGTACACCGGATTACAGTAGCAGAAACAGCGTTATGCAGACTAGAACGATTGATAGCCTTAACAGCTGTAGTAGGTCTCGTGAATAATCATAACACATGTTGTCAGACCGTAGATTGTAAGCGGAGATATATGACGTCAGTCTTGATGCAACAGCAGGGAAGTAAGCAACGCTAAATAGATGACTACTCATTGCAGTTGGACACTGTGGCATGGTCAGTGCCACATTGTGTACAGGCAGTTGTTGTAGCATCCATGGCAGTACAGGCCCCGGCCGTAATGTTACTAGACCACCCTCTCACTGTGAGAATGTGTCATGCAGTTGCGATCAATCTGCTGCAAGAGAAGATAGAATTCCTGACTCGTGCTAGACATTTGTCATGTCTGACCATACCACTGAGTCAACCTCACATGGTGATTGAACGTTGTACAACATGAAACCTATCAACGTCACGTCTGACACCTGTGTATGGCACACCACACAGTTGCCTATACGAAATGATGATGCAGAGGTGACAGTTAATGTGTACGGATCATGTAGACAGAGTCCTACAGGAACGAATGAAGTAGTTTATGCAGTAGTTATTGATAATGACATTGTAGACGGCCAAACCCTGCAGCATAACGTGTCTGCTCAAGCAGCAGAATAGATAGCTTTAACACGTGCTTGTACTGTAGCGGAAAAATGATGTGTGGACATATGTCCCGATAGTCATTCTGTTGTCTGTGCAGTGCATGTTTATGAGCAGCAGTGGAAGAATAGGGGAATGATAACATCCACGGTAAACCGATTAATCATGCGATCTGAACCTGAATGCATTAGACTACATGCAGTTACCCACTGAAGTAGGTAATTGTAAATGTGCAGGGCATAGAAAGCAACAGGATAACAGTAGGAAAGTTGAGGCATGAGCTCATGCACCTGCAAAACAAGCAGCGTCACAGTTGGAAAGTGTCTGTGTGAATGAGGAATGACAAACCTCAGACTGTTTAGATGTAGAAACTGTACAAACAATGCAAACAGCAACTACGAAAGCAGAAAAGCCGGCGTGGTTATGACGAGGAGCAATCCTTGAACACGGACTGCACATATCCACAGTGAGAAAGCCAATATTAACGTCTAATATATTCAGATATGCGGCTTTGTGGAGCCATGGGTACAGACATGTCTCAACAGGGGATGGTACATTTGGTTAACAGAATACCCTAACATACGGAATTACGAACCACATACAAACCTCATGAGCAGCGTGTCACGTTTGCCGTAGATATCATGCACAGGGAGTATTTAAACCGAAGGGAGTGAGTTTACCTACACCACCCTAACCGTTCCGTACTATTTGTATTGAATTCATACATCTGCATAAATGTGAAGGGAACAAAGACTGTTTAGCGATTACACATATATATAATCAAAATGGGTAGAAGCATTCCCAACCAGTAATCCGGATGCAGCAGCAGTGGCAAAGGTGCCAGTAAAATTAAGTATCCCTAGATCTGGCATGCTGTAAAGAAGCTACAGTGACAATAGAACACATGTAGTTAACCAGACAATCACGCTACCTGGGGGATTACTTCGTATTACCATGAATGCCAATTGCATGTACAACCCACACTCAGCACGACTGCTGCCGCCGCAGAATGGGATCCCGAGAAATAAGTAGAGGAGTTTGGTGGGTGACATCCAGACGAGTTACATGAGCTGTCTACCTCTAGCATTGCTGAGCATGACAACAGTTCCAAATGTAAAGTGCTGCACCCACTTCGAAGTAGTATGTGGAATGGCATATCATGTGCCAGAGTGGAAAGCTGTCATGCCTGCAGAGCCGGAGGTCGATGACTCAGTAGTAGGTGACATGAGAGGATTGTTAACTAGTAACACTGTTCCTCAGTTAAAGTCTGTTACAGATAAGAGCAAACGAAGACGGAAGCATAGCTGACACCAGTATCCTGTGTGTATGTCACTGTTATCCAAAGAACATTATTGCCAAGTGGACAGTGCGAATGTCTGTACCGGTACTGTTGGCAACGCCTACCGCAGTAAAGTTTGCAGAGAGGTCGTCCTGGGTCCACCTCACATTTCTCAAACTGGTAAAGGATATCAAGTCTGATTGACATCTTGTAGCTGATATACCAAAGAGCCCGAATCACCCGGCGAAGACTGTATAACAATACAAAGCAACCCCAAAGACATTTATGTTTGCTGTCCTAATGATTATACACCTATTAACCATGTTTGTGTTTACGTTACAATTTCCGGGACCTTACCTGCATATAACTACACGGATACAAATACTGATACGTGATGAACTGGCCACAGAGTGTCTTCCACACCTCAACAGATACCTAGGCATGATGCGTGTGCATATAGAGACTAGGAACACTTTAAATTGCTGTGTTTGTACTGCCATACCTACATCATATGGAGGACTTCCGATGCATGTTGTCCCCTTGGGGATAGATTGAGACTTGTGAATATCTACACTTTGATACAGGTTCTGTGAGATCACAGGACAACGTGGCAATGTACTTACCTGTTACACAAAAAGGAATTGTATGTTATCATAAACATGGTACAGTTTCAGTTGGTGGGAGTATTTGTAACATAACTGTGTCTTACGAATGTCATATAACAGCCAAAGATCACAGTACTACTTGTAGCACCATTCCTAATTTGTATTGAAACATCATGAGAACAATGTTGAAGGATGTGCAGAAACATCCTGAATTGTATAAACAGTCCTCTGTTAGAGACAGGAATTTGTTACATGCAGAGGTAACCCGCATCAGTAATGAAGTAGAATATAGTTATGTTGTTTGTGGGAAATAAGCATAGCAATGGTTACCTGGGAATTGGTCCGGCAGTTGTTATTTGGGTTATCTGGCTCCAGTCACATGACATACTGTACAATTGCCTGTGGGTGCGAAACGAACTATAACACATATAGCTCGAAGAACTGGGAACACAGTCGAGAAACCTACTAATCCAGTGGGTGAAATGGAAGCTGTTCTGACATGTCAGTCCTCTGCAAGAGATAAAGGAATACCGATTCATATGGACTTCAGTGACAGCGTCACAACCTGGGCTGGAACACCCCCAGCTTCTGGAGTAGTGAAATCAATCAGGGAACAGAGGAAGTTATCAAAAACTGTCGGAGGAAGGATGAATGTGACTTCCGCTCCTGAACATGTGACTGATGAACTGGATGCAATGAGAACTGTTGTGTCAGAAAATGTAATAGTGCACGACTGCACCGTGGCGCTGAGAATTGGTACGTGCGCGCTTACTGAAGAAGATCGCTGTGTCCAACTACCACATGAAGAGACCAAAAGCAACGCCCACCTACAGGTAATATAGCAGGTGTCATCCATGGCGGAACCAGGCCCAAACCCACTGCCGAACCATTTCCACAAACCATTGGGTGGATGGGGTCAGTCATACTGAATATCATGATTGCCATTTGTGTTGTTCTGCTCATATTGGGAGCATGTGTCTAGTGCGGGATACTGCGCATGTAAGTATTAGTCAGGGACTCTGGCAACATACCTGTACCCGAGACTATGGATCAAGACCTGTAGTGGTATTTGTCAATAGAAAATGCAATCCTACTTGCAATGTACATCAAATTACCTGCCTAGTTAAACGTTCCACAGAGGAAGACGCCAGGGAATGAAATAATGTTGTATATGTCTCTGGATAGAGTAGAAGCAATCAAAGGAGGGAGAATGTTAGCAAAATACATATTTAAACATAATATGACGTGCAACTTTAGAAGCTAATAGTGTATAATGCATATTATTCTACCTGACAATATAGCAGTACAGCTTCTCATGCATGTAATTGCTTGTAGTGTAGCTGCAGTGTGATTGAACCCTAACCCTAGCAGTAACCAGTGCAGCAGGTGTATGTCAGTCAGCATTAGTCATCTGCTCGGTTACAGAATAATACATGTATGTACAGGTATATCTGTCATCCTTCTACTGAGGAGGATAGGCTTGTGAGCTGTAACACAGAGTACAGCTGCTCAGCAGAGAGACACAGGAACCTAGTAGGACACGGAGTGAGGACTGAATATGAACAGTGTTGGAACCGTGTCAGAGCAGAACTTACCAAAGTACAGTCTAACTGAATATGTGTCTGCAAGGTTGGGCTATCCTCATGGGAAAACATGTAATAAGCATTACCTGAGCACTGTTGTAGGAATACAATGTTCTGTACTCTAGCAATGTAAATGCCTTGTGACTGACAACATCATTAATGTGTGCAAAAGATGATAGTATACAGAATGCTCATACAGATGTAACATGTATAGAGTTGAACAAATGTCTAAACTTTGACTGCATACTCCTTTGCCTCCTGCTGCACAGTAATAAAATGTTATTAATCCCAGCTTCCTGTGTTAATGAGTGTCATGTTGAAAATACGAATGAGTGTTACAGTTTGATTTAAAAGACTTAATTGACAGATGTTTACGTTCTAGCATTGGAATAGGTCAAGACAAACATCACAATGTCCATGTGTACCACATACACACAGCCAGTAACACGCAGTAGTAGTGCATGAAGGCATACACGACTGTGGGAATAGTACAGGACATATGGCACGTGCCAAGTGCAGATGCATGACACAAACACCAGGATGGGTGTCCCTGCAAAGAGGAACATGTGCCAACTACACCTCCCACAGATGTACTGGCAATAAAAACACATGGCAAACACACAGACACACTACTGTCCAACACATGACTGCAACGGAGCCTGGTCAAACACCAACATGAAGCATGCACAAACAGGGACTTGAGTAATGTTTGCCTTAACACCCCCCCCATAGGCCAAAGAAGAATAGAATGGACATATGCATGGAATGCTGTGAAGGATGTGTGGTAGTCCTCAGTATCACAGTGTTAGGGACACAGATACACTGTCATCAACTGTGACGTATGTGCAACGTACACAGCATACCTGCATGTAATACAGAGGACAATCATGTGCCACAGAAATATACAGTGGCGAAAGACTATAGTGGATAGACAATTGTACATGTGACAAACTATGAATATAGGTTCACACGTCCATAGGTACAGGGTAGGCCATCGTCCCAGGCCCAGCCATAATACTACACCATAGTTAGGATGACTTTGCCAACCTTCTGTGCTTCAGATGAAATACCCATGATATTGCTGTATCTCCGTCAAGCAGTGATAATGATGTAATCCCTGGCCTATACCTGCAATTCTCCATCCAATGGACAACATAGCTGCGAACAAGGCTAGGAAGGATGTCTGTCTCACATGTACTGTGATGTAGATCCACAGCATAATGATTGTCTGGGTGATATATGTGTCACCCAAACACATCCCATGAATGACCGTGACAAGGTAAATGTCACCTGCCCTAGTGATTCTGAGGGATGCGGATACAGTAGGTGAAGCATAAACATGACATATGGGTTGACATGGCCTTGTATGTCAGGCACAGGTCAACACCAAACAGCAGGTATGTGACGTGATGTGGCAGGGTCCTACATGTGGGGCAGCATTACACAAAATGGTGTCATCCTGCATCTGTACAACGATCAACCTATGTGGGCTTCCCAGCTGCTGTAGGTGTATGGTCAGATACAGTCTGAATGGGGCAATGTAGTAGATCATAGGTGTAACACGTAATGGGTACAAGAGAAATGTAAAACAACGAACCAAGTCACTGTTTGCACTCATATAACGGTCAGGAACTAACAAACAAGTTTGCTCTGTTAAACGAGATGCCTCCACAATATAGATGCCAGTCATATAATCAGACCCTCAGTGCAAAAACATATAAAGTCTCGTTAGAGCCAAGGTAAATAACTAAAATTGCTATTAAAAATTGAAGCAATTTATTTTCCACACAGTGAGTTTAGCGCTTTCACTCGTACAACACGAGCTTCCTCAGAACTGTTAAATGAACTCTCATTCATTGTTTAAATACATAGCATTGGCGCCATATGCAAATTACTTAAAGCTGCAATGCTTTTAAGCAAATTAATACATACAAACATATGAAAATGTAAAAATATGAAAATGTGAAAATATAAACTGTCAAAACATTTCTTCCTTATTCTTGAAGTCTAAAAAATACACATCTAACTTATAAAATGTTATTCTATGTAATAAAATAAGGGTTATATTGAACTCCTAATACAGTATCCCTTTTAAAAAAATACAATATCATCCATTGATGCCTAAATACATAAGACTCCTTAGTAAAACATTTATGCCTACAAACTTATTAATCTATATATAAACTGTAAACACTAATAATATATACCTTATCAAAAATGCACTAAGATATAAAATGACAGTACATAACAGGTGTGTCAGTCAAGACAGGTGTGTCAGTCAAGTTGAGATTAACAACGCTCTAGTTTTTGATTGTCAGAAGTGGTTTGATTGTGATATAATGGGTAATGGGTACAAGGGAACAATGACCTAGCCTGATGTAGATGTGAATCCCTGCACCAACAGGTGGGCAATGTAGAAGACCCACACAACCACGATAGCAACGTGTGTGTGGAATGAATGGTGACCATCCAACACTGTCCCCTGATTCCTGGTAATCACCCTGTGCTGAGTGGACAGCCACCTATATGCTGGACAGGGGTGACCTAGTACTTCTCCACAGGTATGATGTTGCATGACGTTGCATTTAGCTGTGGGACATGTCCCTGACAGCAGATATGCATACCTGGGAGGCCCCTTGAAGGATATCTGTGTCAGATGTCTGTCCCACTATGGCACCTGTTTTGCAGTCATCTACAAACACTGTTGCCCATAGCACCCCTGTGTGTGCCTGTACCGTGAAGATGTAGGTGTATGACAGGAGTGCACACATGGAAGGGCCCCATGGGACACCACTTCTGACAGGCAGTAGGTCTGATATGCTGCCAGCAACTATGACTGTGTGGGTTGTGTCACATAGACAGTTTACAACACATTCTGTGATGTGCGTGTTCACATCCAGCCAATGGGTTTATCAACGATACCTGAGGGGGGTAATGTGATGAAGGGCTTTGCCAGGTCGAGGTAGGCTGTATGGAATGCAACACCCCCATCAGTGGCCTCGGCGACTGTCCTGAAAATGTCAACCATGCTTTAAAGGCATGAACCGCCCCTGAACAAGACAAATCGTGTGTGAGGCAAAGTAAGTATGTCCCCTATGCAGTCATGTACGAGCCACAGTATGATCCCTCCCCATGTCTTTGCAGATAGGTCTCCTCAGGGTAATGGGACAGTAATAACCAGCCTCAGTGGAGGTATTGGCCTTCTGACGTGGGACTACAGTTGCCATGTGACACAACCTGGGTACCCTACCTGAGGTGAGGCTACAAAGAAATAGCTGTCCTAACTGTGGGTCCAATTCATAACCGAGATAGTGGAGTACACAGCGGGGTCACCAGCTGGTCTCATCGATGCTATGTCCACTACCCTGGAGAGAGCATGTCCCACCTGTGTGTCACAGAACATTTGTTGACCACAAACCTGTGGTACACACATCGCCTCATGTGTGGGGGAGGGTGTGGAGATGTCCTCACTGGACTTGTCAGCCTGTATGTTGGAAATGTGTGTATGTTGAGTAAACCCCACCTCTATGTGAACCCAGTCAGAGCATATGTGGGACTGAGCTCCCAGGTGTCCAGCATAGCAACTGAAGGTGGTATGATTGTTAGCCAGGTCCATGTAGGTATATCTGTGGAATGTGCCCTGGACTATTTCATGACAGTGTGTAAGTCTACACATATGATGACCAAGGGTGTCACACCTCACAAGGTGTCTGCTCCACCTTGTAGTAGCCACCTCCTCGTGTTGTACATTTTGTGTATGGCTGGGGTACACCACACTGGATGCTTGGCATTGGTACAGTGAACCACAGTTGGGTAAGTGAATGACTGGCTCATGCAGTCCTGTAGGTACTGGTAGATGGCAAATGTGATTGATGCAGTGGCTGCCGTACCATCGACCACTGGCTCAGGGTCCTTAAAGGAGACCACAGTACTGCGCAGTATTGTGTAGTCTGCCTCTGAGCAAGCAATGTGTATGGTAACTGGCAACACTCACAGCAACGGATGCCAAAAGCAGAAGCCAATGTCCACATAACATAGATCAACTTCTGCATGACAATATGTGTTATCATACATGTATTGACATGTGTCTGCCAATTACAATTGGAAATGGCCGGTAAGACTGGCCTAAAGTTCCCATGATGTACACAGTCTGGGTGTGTTGTTCGATAAAT